>NC_056730.1:552253855-552318855 GCF_019279795.1 Protopterus annectens | reverse complement strand
CCATAGAATGCATTAGTAAAGATTTTTACAGCTTGAACAGCATTATCCTTTAGCATGGTGGCTTTGAAACTTTCCACCTCGGTCTTAAGTAACGAGAAGTTTGCTTTTGAAAAGTTTTTCATGGTGGTTTTCTTGTCCGGGGGTGGGGGCGGAATGTGGATATCCAAAGTGATCTGTTTATGGTCAAATCTAACCAGCGAGGGGTTGACATCCAGTGTGGAACACTGGTCGCCCATTTTGGTGATGACCAGGTCCAATTTGTTGTCACCTCTGGTGGGAGTGTTGACCAGTTGAACCAGGGTGTTTGAGTTTATAAATTCTAGGAAATGTTGGGCAAGGGAGTTAGTACTTGAGTAGTTCTTCCAGTTAATGTTTGGATAATTAAAATCACCCAATATTAGGGTGTTTGGTAGGACCTTTATGTTTCCCAGTGTTTCCAGGAATGTGGAATGGGGGTCCTGGGACATGATGGGTGATCTGTAGCAAGCTACAATTTGAATTGCAGTTTTGCCCATTGTTAGTTGCACGTGGATGATCTCTGAAGCATCCTGCTGTGCCACTAACCTGGAGGTATGGGTATCCTTGATGAATATGGATACGCCCCCACCTTTTGTATTTCGGTTTGGGTTCTGTGGCCAAAATGTATGGTATGAGTTGTAGCCTGGTAGTGCTGGGGTGCTCTCTGGATCCTTAAACCAGGTTTCTGTTACTGCAGATATATCGATTTTCTCCATACTGAGGAGTGCCTCGAGTGCATGCATTTTGAGGTTCAGACTTCTGGCATTGAGTAGCACTACCCTCAGTTTTTTGTTACTTGTGCTATTTACGGCGGTAGGTTTGTCTTTTGAGCCTTGCCTAAAAAAGACACTATGGGGGTGGTAAGAGCCTTGGCCAGTATTCGAAAGCCTATGGGTGACAGGTACAAGCCATCTCTAGCGAAGCAGCGTGGCTTGTCGAGCATGTCATCCCAGGTGGACAGACACTGGATCCCCTTTGAATGACACCAGAAACTTAGCCAATTGTTGAAATTGAGAATTTTTTCTTTATACTGTGGTATCATTCTTGGTGAGGACAGGTTGCTACTCAGGGTCAGGGTCATACTGGCCTGGGCTACATGATCAGAGAGCTCCTCCATGTCTCTTTTCATGTAGTCCAGGGAGGTACGGCTCAGGTCATTCACACCAACATGGACAATGACAGAGTCATATTTGTACTTGTTCTGTAGTGACCTGAGTGCTTGTGTTATTTGTTGGATCCAGGCGCCTAACAGGCAGCTAACAGTAACCTTCTCCTTATTCAGCCTAGTGAGTGGGACGTCAGTGTGCCTGACTATAGAGTCACCTATTACTAATATGTTGGGTATGTTATTTTGCCTTAAGGGCTGTGATTGCATGGCACACTGGTTTTGTAAAGTATGTGTTTCATGGTTTATGTTGGGGGAGTGGAGGTTGCTTGGATGTTTGCTTTGGAGGTCTCTGTTGGTTTTGCAGATTTTTATTTAGAGCCTCCGAGTATGTTTTCATGTATTTATGTGTTTTTTTTCCAGTGCTGCTTTAATGGGTGTATTTGAGACTGGTGGTGTGATGCAATTTTTTCCCTTCTCCTCTTGACTGTTTGATCCAGTCTTGGGTTGAGAGAGCTTAGCCTCCAGTTTGGCTGTATAATTGCATCTCTCGCATGTATTAGTGTTTGGTGGTAGGAGGAGGGGGTTGTCTGTGTACATGAGGCAGTTGTAACATTGCCTCAAAATGCCCAGATTCACCAGTTGGACTGGAGAGTACACCTGAAACTGCCCTTTGGACATGCCTGGATAAATACAGTGAACTGTTTTACTGGATGGCTGGTAAGGTTGAATAGAGAGCCTTGTCCTTCTGTACAGTATAGGAGGGTCTAGTGGTGGCTTGAGTGCTTAAGTTAAAAATTTGTCTAGTTTCAAGGGAAAAATTGAAGATACTTTATGGAGCCGGGAATAGTTTTACCCTAGCTGACCGGCGCTGCCCGGCACGGAAAACTGGGCAAATACGGTATTTATAGCAGGGAAATGAAAGAGATAGAAATTAGCCCAAAATGGCCAAAAAATTACTAATTTCCTGGCTGAAAGCACTCTTTCAGGGACAGACAGGCTGCTCAAAGCTCCCCTCTCTCACAGGTGAACAGAGAACTTCCTTCTATCCAAGTAAGGTATGGGCAAACACAGAGATTTGCAACACAGCCCAGAATTCAGTGCTAACCTGAAAACTGGACTATACTAGCTTAGAAAGGTGGGAAACAAGCATATATATATATATATATATATATATATATATATATATGTATATATATAGTTTTTTTTAGAAAATAAAGCAGATACACTCAAAAAACACTTTAAATGCACAGAAAAGGATACTTATTGTTATATTTCGCAGATCAGAGTTTTAGTCAATGCCACTAGTAATAAAGTAGGAAGAAACACAAATACAGTAAAAGCAGATGAATAAAGTACAATTTTATATATATATATATATATATATATATATATATATATATATATATATATAAACAATAGAAAATGAACAAACTGATTTAAACAAGTTACCCAATTAACCAGAAAAAAAGCTCAAAACTGAGCCCTGTTCCAGCAGTCTTCAATCAGACAAGTTCTAAATGCACACCCCTGCTTACTAGGGTGCAGGGGAACCTTCTCCAAAAAAGATGTCCTGGATCAGTGCTCAAGGTATACAAACAAAGCTAGATTCAGCAGGCCTGAATCTGGTCTATGCTACAGCAACAAGCTGCACCAGTTTCAGAAAGAAACAGTTCAAATAAGCAGGCACAATAAGCCTGTGACCAGATATTCCCAGCTCAGAAGTGTAGAATCCAGCCTCTCCACCCACAAGAGTGCAGACCACAAACCTTCTTAATGTAGAATAATGTCTTACCATGCCATGCATACTGCATTGTACTGTACAATACCATGTTATACCATGCTGCAACACAGCATACCATACCATACACTGTATTGCACCATACCATATTACACATACCACACTGCACCATACCATACCATACCATACCATACTATATATACCACACTGTACTGTACCATACCATACCATGCCATGTTATACTATGCTGCAACACAGCATACCATACCATACATTGTATTGTACCATAGCATATCATACATACCACACTGTACTCTATCATACCATACCATATCACACCATACCTTACCATACCATACCATGCCACACTGTACTGTACCATACCATGCTATGTTACACCATGATGCAACACAGCAAGTCACAGCATACCATACATACCACACTGTACTATACGATGCCATACCACACTGTATTATACCATATCATATCCTACCATACCATATATACCACACTGTACTGCACCATACCATACCATACCATGTTATACTATGCTGCAACACAGCATACCATACCATACACTATATTGTAACATACCATATCATACATACCACAATGTACTGTATCATACCATATCATATCAGACCATACATACCACACTGCATAGTACCATACCATACCATACCAAACCATACTGTGCCATACCATACCGTACCATGTAGCACCATGCTACAACACAACATACCATACCATGTCACACTGTACTGTACCATACTATACCATACTATGCCATGATGCAAAACAGCATGCCACAGCATACCATACATACCACACTGTACTATACCATGCCATACTATACAGTACCATACCATACCAACCTACCTTAACTTCCCTGATCTGAAACACTGTTCTAACATTAACGTTTTTAAGCAAATTATAGGATATGTGGCTGACAAGCCATGGACTTATTGGTTACATTCAAAAATAGTAATAATATAGAAAATACATAAAGGATATTTATCTGCCCATATAAATCCTGTGGTAGAGTTAAGGGATTTCATATATTTCACCTTTAGCACTAGAATGCAGACTAGAGTATTGGTACAGAAGATATAGAGATTAAGAGGGTCATCCTGAAAAGTTCCCAAAATGGTCCACATATTCTCCATAATGGTCCACATATTCTCCATATTATTTTTTTAAGTTCATGTATACATTCTGAGCACTGCATAGGTCATTCACAGATGTGTATTTCATTCCTTTATTGCTGGAGGTGTGACCTTGTGTCAACAGCCTTAAGGAATATATATATATATATATATATATATATATATATATATATATATATATATATATATATGTTTTGAAAATCTCACTGACAAATTGGGACAGTGTACAGCAGATTTGTCAATCCACATGACTATGTGACCTTAAGTAAGCACGCGATTTTATTTTATGCATGCAACTTTGGACTTATAAGCAAATACTAAGCAAAACCCTTTGAGACCAAGTTTACAGTTGCCCTGAAATGTGAAATGCATATCACAAAAGTAGAAAAGTGCAATACCCATGCTAAATGATGAAATGTATATCATGAAAGTACAAAAGAGTGCAATCCTCATGCTGAATGATGAAATGGATATCATGAAAGTCGAAACATGCAATCCTCATGGTGAATGATAAGTAAGACAGAGCCAGTAAATGAAGTGTAAGTGCTTGTTTGCACCTTCTTTATGAGAAAACGTTACTTTCTGCTCAAATAATGGTTTGATCAAACTTAATAGGATTTTGAAAGCTTTTTAAGTTTACTGATAGCATGAGGGTTTGAATCTCTTTTAAGACACACCCCAGGATTTAATAAAATCTGTGTAGGCACCGTGTAGAGCGTACATGGAATGTATCCATGAACATGCCCCCCTCAGCAGTGCTCCATGCATATTAATGATAAAGCAGATCACCACCAGGCTGTATATATGGGTTTAATAAAAGCACATAAAATCAAAAGACATGAGCGCTTTCGGGTCCAAGCCCTTCATCATATATACAGATTTACTTTTTACATCCTGGTGGTGATCTGCTTTATTGTTTTTCTATTTCTGTATTTTGTGGCAGAAAACCTTTGGTAGGAGTTGCCACATTTTTGTACTACATATTAATGATGGAGTGCTGCTGAGGGACAGCATAAGAACAGAGATATTGAATCAATGTAGGGAGACGTGTAGAGGCTACCCATGGTTGTGGATGTGTGCAGGGTGAGGCTCCCTTTATTGCTCCCCACTACTGTTGAAAGCTGTGAATTGCTTCAAATGTGTGTTATTTTATTTTATTTTTTTTCCATTTTCCATTTTTGTATGTTTGTGTGGCAAGGAGATAAGAGACTTAGGGACACAGGTGGACAGTGGTCTCACCTTCGATAGCCACATCCCCACAACAGTCAGGAAATCCTTCTATGTGGTACACCTCATCACTAAGGGCTTTTCATCCAGAAAAAAGGAGGTCATTGTCCCATTGTACTCATCCCTCATTAGTCCCATTATAGAATACAATGACCCATTTGGTATGTAACTCACAAGACATCTGCAACAACTGGAAAGGCTGCAGAAATACCTCACTAAAAGAATCACAGGCCTAAAGCAAATGCTCTATGCTGACCATCTAAAAAAACTCCAGCTATACTCTGTCACATATCATCTCCTCAGAGGCGATCTCTGCTTAACATACAAGGCCATGTCAAACCCAGAGCTGTTGGACATGCTACACTTAAAGAAATCCCAATCCCTCAGTGCCATATGCTCCAGAGATCTAAACCTTGTCAACACAATGAGCAAAACATGCTGGGGGGATAGGTTCCTGACCCAGAGACTTCCCAGACTCTGGAATAGACTGCCTATACATGTCAAGCAGAGAGCCTCTTTGGCCCTCTTCAAAAGAAACCTTGATGATTGGATGGGAGATAGGAAATTCACCCCAGGGATCACGTCAGTCAACCTGCTAGACAGGGGTCCAGGGAAGTAAATATTGTGGGAAGAAATAGCCAGGGAATTTTTATGGCTATGCTTGTATAGGCCCTAGAGCCAATAGCCTAGTACCAATCTATGAACCTATGAACACCTGCCAGACTTCTAAAAATGGAAACTATATGTCATTAATTATCATAATTACATATTTTTCTTATTTTTCATTTTTTTCTGTTTTTTTTTTTAAACTACTGTTTGCACGGGGCAGAGTGGCATGCAGCAGAGCTGAGCGGCATTCATACATACATAACCGATGGCTGCTAGACATCTAAAAATAGAAACTGGATGTAATTAATTACTTATATCTGGGTCTGTTTAAGTGCATTTGCAAGATGCGCCATAGTGCTTAGCAATGCTGACAAGTAGCCCAGTAGTATTACATGTGAAGGCATACTAGGTTTCATAATATCCAAGTAGCTAAATGGGTATAGATGCAGCCTAATACTTAGTAGGCCCTGGGTTCGAGTCTGTAGCAGTGATAAGATGTCTGTAATTTACCTTATCATATATGTGTAATTTTTAAAATAAATTTGTGAAATATGGTACTGCTGTGCTGTGCTGAACACTGCTTAAACATGCTAATGACTACTTTTGTTTGCGCAGTGCTAAGCTTAGCTAAAACCTTGGTTGTGCGAGTTTTCACACTGCTTAGCTGCACTTAGCTGGTTTGTGCAATGCTAAGCAACATGGTGCTTTTTTGAATGTTACTCAATGATATGCAAGGGTGGGAAAACAGCCTACATTAGGCACAATAGGTGGGAATTCTGCAACAGTCTTTGGAGTCTGATCAGCTGGTGACATGGCAGGTGGTGCTGGTGAAGGTGCATGCTTTCGGGTGCAGAGATGAGGATGTTCAGGAGTCCAGGGTCTTTGTTGGGCTCCTGGTAAAAAATCATGAACCCAGGCTGCTGTGGGGGGGGGGTCCAGGGCTTCGAGTGTAAGGCAGAGGCCTGAGACTGGTTGGCCAGGGAACTCACCAGTATTACTTGTATACCCCACACAGGTGAGCAGTGTATTTACCAGTATGACGACCTGAAGAGGAGAAAGAGTGGAACCTTGGACACTGGGTTCAAGAAACAAGAACTGGGAATGCCCCACAAATATGAAAGTATGTTTTCCACTGTTTTCCCAATATGCAATATGCAAGCTGAATGTCTGCAAAACTGGTATGCATAATGGTGTGCTTTTCTCCAAACAGCTGCAGCTGAGTGGGCTCAAAATGTTGAGTCCCATGCTGAGCACCTGGTCAGGTTGCACCATGAGCATGGTATGTATGGATTTATTATGCTAACTGTAGTGCAATAAGCAAGAAAGAGTAAAGCATTTACTGCAATAAAATATACACAATAAAAACTGTAGTGCAATGAATTGGCAAGTAGAACTGTAGTGCACTAAATGGGCAATTAGAGCTGTAGTGCAATAAATGAACAATAACAACTATATTGCAATAAACAACAAACAATACCATAACAGTAAGTATAATGGTGTACAGCAGGATTGTGTTGTCTTAACCATTGCAGTAGAGCTGTATGCATTGATTGTCTATGGTAAGGTTGCTGCATTCAAGTGTAACTCTGTAATAGCTGTAGAATGAAAAACTAATGGCCTGCAGACTGTATTGTTTAACTCATAGTACAGTCCAAGGCTGTCTCCAGGCCAATATCGGTCACATAATGCTCTCTGGTTTTCCTACTGCAGGTAATAAAGGTATATGTGTGAGGTAGCCCATTCTTTGGGCAGATATTGTGTGAACTTCACAGACATTTATCAGCAATACCAATAAAGTGTTAAGCAGCATTGTTGATTCCTACAGAAATCTATTTTAATAAATGCAGTATGGCTGTATTCCATGCATGTGTGTTCTACTGTCACTGCAGTCAAGTATAGCACTGTAATAGTTCTAGAATGCAAAACAAATTCAGTCACATAATGCTCTCTTTTTCTCTCACTCCAGGAAAAAAAGGTATATGGGTGAGGTAGCCCATGTTATGATCAGATATGATTGTGGTTACATTTCACAAACACTTATCAGCAATACCAATAAAGTCCAAAAAGAAAAAAAGTATCAGCACAGAAACATGACCAACATGTTATTATGAAACACATAATTTATTAAAAAATAATGAAGTAAAAATAGGTAAGCGTTTTCACACTATACAAGTGCTTCATCAGACAATACATGATTACCCATCCCCCAGTCATTTAAATACAAAATGATGCAACAATCAGCCAATAAAATAAAACAATGCAGTTAAATAAAATCAATTCAACCATACAAAAGCAAGCGTCAATAAAATAATAAAATCATTGATAAAAGATATCTAGCTTTCAAAATGGGTTTTAAACAGACCCATCCATTTAATCCAGGTGCCTTAAAAAACTGCAATTTAATAATCCAATGTAATTCACATGTCTATGTAAAACTTTTCCAGTCTCCCATTCTAGCACGTCTATGAATCTTTTCTATAAACATAAAACCAAAAGAATGACTCATATCTTGTTCCAAGACATGTTTAGCTAATGTACTCCTAGAGTCACCAGTGCAGATACAATACAGATGTTCTCTAATTTATTCCATTAAGGAATGATTAGTATTCCCAACATAAAAACTCATACATGCCTTGCAACGAGAAAGATATATAACATCAGTAGTAGTGCAATATGCTTGGACCCTACCCAAATTATTATAAAACAGCACAATGACACTAAATATACAGAACCAACTGATATTGCCAACATCCTGGCAGATAGGTTCAGTGCTAACTTTACCCCTCTGTCATCCCCTAAAGGGCCCATCTCTATACCAGAAGAATGCAAAGTTCCTGTAATCACGGCTGCACAGTTAAAAAACATACTATCCAAAGCCAAAACACAGCATCCATGGGACCTGACTACATCCCAGGCTGTGTTCTACATGAACTACAGAACAAACTGGCACCCCACTTAAGTACCATGTTCAATCATAGCCTCACCTCAGGCTATGTGCCCACTGAATGGCACACAGCAACAGTTATCCCACTCCACAAAGGGGGAGCCACCACAGACCCCAGAAACTACTGCCCCATTAGCCTAATGAGCGTGGTCTGCAAGGCTATGGAGTGTATCATCATGGAACATATAAACAATGACATTAGTAATCTCCAAACTCTGGACCCCACCCAGTTCGGGTTTGTAAAATGCAGATCATGTCTCCTAAACCTGATAGACTTCTTTGAAGCAGTCACCAAAGCCGTAGATGAGGGTAAGGCGGTTCACACAGCCTATCAAATCTCGCCAAGGCTTTCGACACAATCCCCCACTCTGGAATTATAAATAAACTCACTAAACTAGGTATAAATCTCTATGTTACAAGATGGGTTGCCAACTGGCTCACTGACAGAACCCACACTGTGAAAGTAGCAGACTCCAAATCCAACTTCAGACCAGTGGCAAGTGGAGTACCACAGGGTTCAGTCCTGGGTCCTCTCCTGTTTGGTATCTACTTCTCTGAAGTACAGGCCAACACAGAAGGTCTTTATTAATGAAGTTCGCAGATGACTGCAAACTAGGAGCCATAATCAAAACTTCAAAAGATGTGGACATCCTACAAAAGGGCCTCGCTGAGACAGATGCCTGGTGTCAAAGCCATGGCCTCAAGCTCAATGCCAAAAAGTGCATTGTCATCCCTTTTCGTAAAAACTCAGTACCCATGAACTACTACATAGATGGTAGTCTACTTAACACCGAAAGTGTGATAAGAGACCTTAGGACACAGGTGGGCAGTAGTCTCTCCTTTGATAATCACATCGCCACAGTAGTCAGGAAATCCCTCTATGTGGCACACCTCATCACAAAAGGTTTCTCATCCAGGAAAAAAGAGGTCATTGTTCCCCTCTACTCGTCACTCATTAGACCCATTATAGAGTACAATGCCCCTTTTGGTATGTACCTCACAAGACATCTACAACAATTGGAAAGGCCACAGAAATACCTCACAAAGAGGATTACCAGCCTCAAAGAGATGCCCTATGCAGACCATCTCAAAAAACTGCAACTTTACTCCATTGCATATCGCCTACTCAGAGGCGATCTTTGCCTAACACACAAAGCTATGTCAAACCCAGAGCTTTTAGACATGCTCCACTTAAAGAAATCCCAATCCCTATGAGCTACACACTCTAGGGAACTAAACCTCGTCACCATATTAAACAGAACATGCTGGAGGGATAGATTCCTGTCCCAGAGACTTCCCATACCCTGGAACAAACTGCCTATCTATATCAAACAAAGCTCCTCATTAGCACTCTTCAAGAAAAATCTTGATGATTGGATGGGAGATAGGAAATTCACCCCGGGGATCACTTCAGTGGCTCTATTCAACAGTGGCACAGGAAAATAATTTTCTTGGGTAGTGAAAGCCAGGGTACATTTGGCTAGGCTTATATAGGCCCTAGGGCTAATAGCCTAGCACCTACCTATGAACCTATGAACCTATAAATACATTCCCCCTTGAAACTGCAACTCTCCTCAACAAGCATTTTATAGACACCATACAAGCACTCACCCCTTCCAACTACAATACCACTTCACCACCTAGCAACCCCAATCCTTTTAATAAACTTCTAGTCAATATACCTCAATTTCCTACATCCTATATCAGATCTATTCTCTAAAAGCTCAAACCCTGCTCCCCCACCACTGATGGTCTTCCCCCCTACTTTCCTCAAATTTGCTGCCGATTCCATAGCCTACCCAATATCCATACTTATTAATGGATCTATTCTTGAATCGACTGTTCCTACCCCATGGAAATCCCTTTTCACTATTCCCCTGCACAAAGGTGGCAATTCCACAGACCCATCCAACTACAGCCCAATAGCGATCCTATCTCCCCTCTCTAAGATTGTTGAAAAATGCATCCACACACAACTACTGAAATACCTCCTTCAGCAAAATCTTCTCACTCCCACTCAGCATGGATTCAGTCTCAACCACAGTACAGATACTGCCCTCTTATCCTTTATTCTTACCATTGCTGAGGCCCTAGATAACAATAAACTCATATCTTGTCTCTTCCTCAATCTTTCCAAAGCCTTTGATATAAACTCCCATCCCCTTCTGCTTTCTAAACTTTCAAATTTTAACTTATCTCCTTCCTCTCTTGCCTGGTTCTCCTGTTACCTATCCAGCAGACAGCAATTTGTGAAATGGCTCTCTTCCTCCTCTCCTTTAATACCAGTCCATACAGGGGTACCACAACATTCCATTCTGGGTCCTCTGCTTTTCAATGTCTTTACCAATGATCTTTACACATCTTGTAAACAATGCTCCCTCATCCAATATGTGGATGACCCGACTCTCATCTCCATCTCTGATAATATCTCTGAACTTCACATAATTTCCCAGCAAGCCTTTCTATCCACAAAACAATGGTTGTCCAGTAATCTACTCATCCTTAACCCCACAAAGCAAACTCTTACTATTTCTTCCCCAATCTCTTAATTATCACAAAACTACCTTTACTATTACCTCCTCAAATAACACCATTATCAAACCAGAAACTCACACTAAACTCCTTGGAGTCATCATTGGTGTTGAACTCAAACTCAATTCGCACATTCTCCAATGCATAAAAAAGATACACCAGAAACTCGGTCTATTGCATTGTAATAAAAAGTTTCTAACTGCAAATGCTAGACTCTCCCTCGTTCAAGCTCTTCTTCTCCCCTCCCTTCTATATTCTGCCCTAATACTTATCAACATCCAAACTACAACCCTGAATAAACTCCAACAAACATACACAAGATAGCTAGATTTATCACAAACTCTCCATACAATACTCATCACTGCCTAGCACTAACTCCCTCCACTGGCTTGAATTCCCACACCTTCTACTTCTATTACAACTTCAAATGTTACACACCATCTTATACAAACCTTCATCCTGTCCTGCTCTGTCTTTCCTCATCTCTATCTATACCCCTCCTCGGACTCTTCATACCTGCAATCAACAACTATGACACATTTACCAACCCCAAAAAAACAGTAGGCAAACTACTATATAAACACTCCATCGCCCAAGTTTGGAACAAACTACCAAAAGAAATTTGTTCTATTATTCACCCATCCCACTTTAAGGAAAAACTCAAACTCCATCTAATAAACTCTAAACTCTGCCCTTGTCAAACCCCACCCTAACCTCCCTTACTCCCCTTATATAGTCTCTTTCAGTCTCTCCCCATAATGTTAGTACTCCTCCTCATTGGATACTTTCTAAACTGTACAGTTCACTATGGCTGACCTAACTAGTGGTTGTAAATATGTAAATATTATTGTTATTTAAATTTCTTTTTCCTATGTGCACATTTTTTTGCATTGTGTCTCCACTTTCTTGCTTATGTCTTAAACATCATTGTATAAATACTTTTTGATCCAATTGTTTTTGATTTTACTGTAAACTATTTGTATACTGGAGCTTTTCTCCTTGGGTCTCCAATGAAAATGGTCCCCAAGCCCAGCTGGACCAACCCAGTTATCAAATGTCAATAAATAAAATAAATAAATAAATGGCATTTCAGTCAAGGGATGACTAAAAATATAACAGTTGTCAATGTAGGTGCAATAAATGCAGCATATATGATTGTACTAACATTTCACAGACACATCAGCAATACCAATAATGTTAAGCAGCATTGTTGATTCCTAAATACATCTGTCTACATATTCCCAGAATGGCTGGATTCCTTGCATGTCTGTACTAAGCTGGTGCAGTCAATGTTACATTTTTTGCAGATGCCCCCTGCAGTCACAGCTATTGGGATCTATTCCCATGCCTGCAACTAAGGTATGATGGCTGTATAGTTTACGTACTATACACAGACATGCCTCTCAAGTGTCACGATTTCATGTAATGTAATTAAAACTGCCTAATCCGTCTGTCACAGGATTACCAGTAAAATGATTACCTAGAATGCAATGTATTACCAAATCCACTTACAGAACACCTTGGTTGTTATAGAAATCTACATTATGTAAAGTGTTCTGTGCAGTTGTGTACCTGCACTTGCTATTGCTCAGCCCATACTGACCCATGCTAACAGCTTGAGAGGTATGTATGTGCTGCATCAGCTATAGGAGAATTGTAGTCACTGTACTCAAAACCGACACTGCATGCCTGTAGGGTATTTATTATCAGTGTTTTCAAGGATATAGTCTGCATTGTCAGTAATGGATTGTTTTCCTCTTTCTCTCCCCACCCCTTATCTTCATTTATTTATTATTGTTATATATTATTATGATTTAATATTAATTATTTAATATATTGTTAAAATAACTATTTTTGCAAAATGTGATGGATGTATTATGTGTTATTATGATTCAATATTAACATATTTTGTTAAACTAACTGTTTTATTGGCCTCATGGTTTACGTCTTACTGGCATGCTGTGAACATACTGACTGTTACGTTATTTACAGTTGTGTTATACATAATATACAGTAATATGTATTTGGATTAATTAAAATGTTCTATACTGTTAATACTAACAATGGTTTGGTTATTACTAACCTTAACTTATTGCTATACCTCTTTTACTACAGCACATCAAGGTAGGTCGGTTCTGGATGATCTGCCTACTTTGCCTCAACCGGCCATGGCACCAAGTCCCAGCATGTTTGGGACCCAGACCTGTGGTACCACCTCTGCTGCATCTGCACTACCTGTGGCATCAGGTAGTACTTTGCCATGACATGGGGCCTGGCTCCTTCTGGGAGTGTTGGTGGAGGGTGACTGGTCACCCAGGATGAGCTGTCAGTCTTGGTGCACAGGATAGTCTATCATAGGATTAATGGCTGCCTGCACCAGATTGAGGGCATGCTGGCTGACCTAATGGGGTAGCCTAGCCCTGGAACCCAGCCTCCAGCTCTGCCACCCTTGTGGCAGCAAAGGAACAATGCTGACAGTGCCATGGGTAGGGATGTGAGTCATGCTGCTTCCATCTAAAGACACATGAGACTTGGTTTCCACAACACCCTACCTATCCAAAGTGTTTACCACCCTCAAGTGTCACACACCATCCCTGTCTGCTGTCTTGTCTGTCTTGTCTGTTTACAAATGCATCCTCACCTACCCAACTTACCTCCCCCACATGTACCTATGCCCCTTCCCCAACATTCCACTCTCACCTTAAAAAAAAAAAAAATGGGCACCTGTCACAAAAAATATATTGCCCCAAAAATAGCTCTCCATTTTGTATGTGTCCACTAGACACATATAATTTTGTCCAATTGGCTTGACAACCCAGTTAAGTTGTCCTCACCCCTCTCTCTCTCTGGGGTTGATAGTTAAAAGTTATGTAGAAGAAATGGATAGCTATTGGATAGCTATGGATCTTTCCTACACCCTTTCTGCACATCCCTACCTGCCTTTCGTTATGTTTTTCCCCAAGCTTGCACCCCATTCCACCACTTTCCTATCTCCCCATTTTTCTTTTCTTTACATTTTTTAGAGCATTGCATCACACAGCTTTGCTAAGCTGAGCTAAATAGAGCTATATTGACTATATGTGTTTTTAAACTTATAATGCACACTTACAAAATAAAACACCTGTCTCATATGTCGAACCCAAGACCATTGCACCTGTAGACCACTGCATTAACCTGCTATGCCACACAACTCTTAATCAAAGCTACTGGCTAAAACAAAACATAGTAATTGCCAGTTACAGTTATTAAGCATGTTTAAGTGGAGCTGTGTGTTGCACAAACTTGATTAAAAAGTAATGGAAAAAATGGGAGTGTACCTTGGACTCTGGTGTAATAGTACACAACTAGAAAGCCAAAGACATAATAATGGAAGAAAGTGAGGCCTGTGATAGCAGGTCAATGCGCCCTTCAGCAGCAACATGTAGAAAGACACCTGCTAAGGCATTAATGGCAAATACATGTTCATTTGGTGCTGCAGTAGCGCTGTTGCCTCACAGTAAGACGCTGTCTGGTTCGACTCTCAGCTAGAGCGTCTTCTGCGTGGTGACATGCATGAATGGGTGTACCTTCATTGAAGGTTGTGCGTTAGGGCTGGCAACTTGGCAAGTAAAAATCAACTGCCAATCATTAGCGGACCGGAGTTCTGCTGTGGTGACCCCTAACCGGGAAAAGCCGAAAGACACACACACACATGTTCATTTGGGACCCCGGTGCACACATACAGTATAGCCATATAAAGCCATATACATGCTGATGGATGGAGAAAATCTTTGTCACAGCCTGAATGTGTGCACATATACCTTGCAAACACACCTGCTGTAGCAGTGACTCAGTAGGTCTGTCTGTTAATCGCCTTGCAAACAGTACATTTTGCCAGATACAGTCCTGGGTTCAAATCAAGAGGTGTGTAGAACTGAATGTACAGTACTGTGAAGGCAGCAATTAATGACTGAGTCATGCACTCTTTATCCACACAATGCATTTCGAATGACATATCCACTATTCACTCATGGAAGTCACAAGACTGCAGGTAGGAACTCACTTCACATATCCCTATAGCAAACTGTATGTCCATAAAGTGTCACATCATGAACTAATATGCATTCACAGAGAATGTCAATACAGGTACTGCAAATGAGGGCCACTAATGTCAGAGTGCACCATACAATCCTTCCAAAGTCACTGTGCAGATTATCACAGCTGCACAGTTAACATACACATTGGAAGTCCCTGCTTGTAACAAGGCCTGTCCTCATACATGCTGCAAATTGCTACCATACTGTAACACATGGCCTGGCAGTTGCTTAAATGGTGGACATATTCTTATATTTATACCCCATCTTCCTCAAGGGAACCATATATGATACCATTGCCTAACATACTTACCTTAAACACATGCCTTAATTGGAGTGGAAAGGGTAGCCTCACTCTGGCTCTGCCTCTACAACAAGGCTGACACAGCTCCCACAGTTACTCCTACAGCTTGTTGCCATCCAATGTGTTCACACTCTCTGCCTATGTCTATTACCTGCAGCAGCAGTTGCAGCCTGTAGCACACACACATCTCTAGATAAAGGTTTTTGCTATGGACCCACCCTTTATGATGATGTAGTCTCCTCACCCCAGTAATATCCAACACAACATGTCAGAAAGGTGCCATAAACTACATGAAGACCTCATATATTGCACAGTGGTTACATGTTATTGGCTGATGATAGTGCAAATCAGCTGTGTTGGCTGCAATTAGCATTTCAGACCCACAGATTGGTTTAGAGGCAATCACATGCTGATGAGAAGCATGTTTAACAGGCAAGCAGCTAGCTATGGGAAACCATTCTGTATGAGATTTTCCTCACACAGAGCATGCCTTAGTAAAAATGTTACTATCCCCACATATCAACAGAGGATTGCTGCACTCCATCAGGTATGTAACTAATTTGTGTACAACAGGATGCAGATGGATGAATAAACCTACAGGGAATAGGGATCACAGCATTAAGCCTGTCTTAGACATGCGATAATGAAATGTCATTGATCTTCTGCTGTCTTATACCTACACAGGGCATACAATACATCAAGGGTGCATTGTCATTTGTCATTGTGGCACACTGGTCTCATTGGACTACCCCTTTATAGTGGTTGTAATAGCACACTGCTATTTGTGTCACACTGTTCTTATGACATATGATCAGGGGGTTGCCCATATGGGACACACCACAGTAGACTTCAGTGTTGGGTGTATGATCATACAGCAGTATCTGTCATGGTGTACATGGCAATACCTGACTATTGCTACCATCTCTGTTCTATCTACACACTTAGTAGGCTTGCACACTGTGGAGTATGACATGTGTGAGCAAGCAGTAGATAGTTCCAGCCATTTGTTCTTGCTGTATCTCTACACAGTGTACTTTCATGTATGTGATCCTGTAATGTGTTTCTCTTTTGTTGTCTTTCAGGAATCATGTACCCTAGATACCATGTATGCTTCTCTGATGTGGAAAATGAAATTATACTGGAAGGACTAAGGCAACATTATCACATCCTATTGTCCAGGGGGAGGCAACACAGGGAACAGTGGGCTGCATTGTGGGCAGACCTTGTCCATGATGTGAGTGGCATGGGATATCAGGGCAGTACATATGATCAAGTTCGACACCGCAGAATGGACATGATCAATGCTGCATGATGAAGGTCAGCAGATGCATCCAGGGATCATGCCATCACCGATGCAGGACCTGCAGTGGAACAACCACTCTTGGCCACTGAGGAACTCCTGGTGAACCTAGACACACACAAATGCTCCCTGTCATTCATCACACATACATCGTGGAGGTGGGTGCCCCAGTTTCCATAGCAGATAAGTGTGCAGGTAGGCTTACTGTTATCAGAATATATTCTCGAATTTCTCTTCTGATTTGTAGAAAGTTATGTTGTTTTTACACATGTTAATGTTAAACTTTTTGGTGAAAGGTTGAAACAACATAAACTAAAAGAAGAGAACACAGAGGAGGTTTTATAATCTCAATAGAGAAGAAAAATGTGCCCCCACTTACGAAGGGCAATGATAAATTGAAATGAAACCTGCAGATAAAGTAGGGGTATTAATGGAATGAGGATTATAAGGAGTGTTTGAACTGTTTTCTGATGATAACTTCGATACCGATTTCCACTATGGCTCACCATGTACCATAATGTTAGTGATAACATCTATGATACACTTGCTATCTAGGATCTACTGCTTAGAGTTATATGAGTATTAGATCAGTTTAGACCTGAATATACTCCATTCCGGACATTATCCTATGTCCATGAAATTTTTTAGATGTTACGATATGCTTAACTGATGGGAAGACTCATTACTACTACATTGTATAGAAAACTGCCTGAGATGTGCATTGCTGGCTGCTGATAGCATGCATCCAGCATTTACCTTCGTGGGATAGTAACCAGTCAGTTCACATAGGTATACTGTTATCAGCATTGTAATACTGTAGCAGTCAGTGTGTCAGGCTGTACATACTTTTACATGTGGGTCAAGTCTTTGTTCTTTGGGGGGGGGGTTAACCTCAGTTGTACTCTCATACTCAGAATGTGACCAATACAACAAGTAAAATACAGTAGCTACTGTAAATGTGAGATATATGGCTGTATTACCTTGTTGTTCTGCAACATGCATTGTAACTGACATTACCTTACCCTCAACCTTTCACAGGCTGTCAGGTATTTACCAAGGCCATGGTCCTGCTCCTGGTAAGCATGGCACTGTTTTGTTAAGGAATATTTAGATTCTATTAAAGTTAAAGGCCAGAATAATGCCCTATTCAAACATAATTTCATGTGTAAACAGAGTAGAATGTTTTTTTTTTCCAGTCTGGAACAGGTACCTAAGGATATTAGATGGGGTAATCACAGGAGTGTAGTTGAACAATATGAACACTTTGGCAGTGACAGTTAAGAGCAGAGAAGACTCCTGGTTTAATTGAGGCAATTACTCTAAAATGCCTTTTAAAAAACAAATGGTTGAATGGAAAATAAATTAGGCAGTGAAAGTTGTATTTTTATATATTTGTTAAGATAGGTGTACTGGGTTTTTATGCATTGTTTTATCAAGTATAGTTTCGTATTGATTAATTAAAAGGTAAATGTTACTGGTCAAGTTTTACTTGATTTGCTTGAAGTGATTGCTATAAAGATCTTGAGATGAATGTGTATTTTGTTCTGAGGAAGTCTTTTTTGGATGAAAGCACAGAAGAAAAATGTTTGACTGCTAGTCCACTTGTGGATCCTTATTATTATGAGTATTGCTGGATTTTTTTGTTCACAATAGTGCAGGTATTCATGTGCCAATTTTTTCTTTCTTATCACAGGTGACCGATGGGAGGAGTTAGTGTCTGTCCCCTGCACAATCTAACGTCAGTGTCTCTTCAGTCACTGACGATGATGATAGCCACAGTGAGGCACGGGGGGTGTTGGGAGCTGAATCTGTCCTAGAGGTAGACATCCCTCTTCTGTCTCTATTGTCACTGCACCCAGTCAGTATGCCCACACATACCCAGTCCCCAGAGGCCACAGATATTGGACAGTCAGAGTTTGGGGACATTGAGCAGGAAGGTATGGCACCTATGGCTCCACTGATTGTAGACACTGGCCATAACCAAAGACTTGGCAAGGTCCCACACAGGCAGATGGACATGGGTGCTTGTAGGAGGCCTGCTGTCTGTCCACCTCTTGTTGTAGGTGTCACATCCTGGGTCACTCAGTGCATGTTTTGGGCCATCATGGAGGTGCAAGCATGTTCTGAATGGAACACCAGACGTATGCTTAGGGTTATGGATGCCATTTGGTGATGTACCTTTCCAAGCAGTACTGGCAATTGCACACAAGAGTATGGTCTCTCACAAAGGCACTTCATATCTTTAGTATGTTTTCAATGTAGATCGTCTGCAATGAGTGTCATTGTCACCTGTGGCATATAGAGTACTCAGAGGTAATCTGTGCCTTGCATACAGGGCAATGTGTGTCCCTGCATGATTGCATATGTTGCCTATCTGTAGGGGAAATAGTAGATGGATAGCTCATTGTAAGGACATTAACCTCGTATGCGACGTTATTAACTACATGCTTGTGGGAGAGATTTGTCTAGCAGACTTAAACACACCCTTGAAACAGAACCTTGCCTAAAAGCACACAGAGCACCTTAGTGCACCTCACCACATGCCATCTGTATGATTGGCTGGATGATCATCATCTCAACAAAGGGCACCTGCATGTGTCCCTCTTGGAGTGGGGGAATATGTGCTGATCCTGTAACTATGGGTATAAAGATGTCTATGACTGTGAGAGCTGTATGGCCATTATGCTAGTGAAGTTCACACGCAAACATAGCTGCACTGAGGATAGCACCACTTTCAAGAATTGCACACAGGACATGCCAAGGCACACACATAGTGCAAGTTAGCTGTATGCAGATGAGAACACTTACCTATGTAATGGTACACAGTACAGATCACAGTATGTGATGCCCGCAACACACCTCATGTCTGCTAGTGCTATCAGATTAGGACATATTATGCTTGATGACATCAGCAGTATTGCTGGATTTTTTTGTTCACAATAGTGCAGGTATTCATGTGCCACTTTTTTCTTTCTTATCACAGGTGACCGATGGGAGGAGTTCGTGTCTGTCCCCTACACAATCTGACATCAGTGTCTCTTCAGTCACTGATGATGATGATGGCCACAGTGAGGCACGGTGGGTGTTGGGAGCTGAATCTGTCCTAGAGGTAGACATCCCTCTTCTGTCTCTATTGTCACTGCACCCAGTCAGTATGCCCACACATACCCAGTCCCCAGAGGCCACAGATATTGGACAGTCAGAGTTTGGGGACATTGAGCAGGAAGGTATGGCACCTATGGCTCCACTGACTGTAGACACTGGCCATAGCCAAAGACTTGGCAAGGTCCCACACAGGCAGATGGACATGGGTGCTTGTAGGAGGCCTGCTGTCTGTCCACCACTTGTTGTAGGTGTCACATCCTGGGTCACTCAGTGCATGTTTTGGGCCATCATGGAGGTGCAGGCATGTTCTGAATGGAACACCAGACGTATGCTTAGGGTTATGGATGCCATTTGGCGATGTACCTTTCCAAGCAGTACTGCCAATTGCACACAAGAGTATGGTCTCTCACAAAGGCACTTCATATCTTTAGTATGTTTTCAATGTAGATCATCTGCAATGAGTGTCATTGTCACCTGTGGCATATGGAGTACTCAGAGGTAATCTGTGCTTTGCATACAGGGCAATGTGTGTCCCTGCATGATTGCATATGTTGCCTATCCATAGGGGAAATAGTAGATGGATAGCTCATTGTAAGGACATTAACCTCGTATGTGACATTATTAACTACATGCCTGTGGGAGAGATTTGTCTAGCAGACTTAAACACACCCTTGAAACAGAACCTTGCCTAAAAGCACACAGAGAACCTTAGTGTACCTCACCACATGCCATCTGTATGATTGGCTGGATGATCATCATCTCAACAAAGGGCACCTGCATGTGTCCCTCTTGGAGTGGGGGAATATGTGCTGATCCTGTAACTATGGGTATAAAGATGTCTATGACTGTGAGAGCTGTATGGCCATTATGCTAGTGAAGTTCACACACAAACATAGCTGCACTGAGGATAGCACCACTTCCAAGCATTGTGCACAGGACATGCCAAGGCACACACATAGTGCAAGTTAGCTGTATGCAGATGAGAACACTTGCCTATGTAATGGTACACAGTACAGATCACAGTATGTGATGCCCGCAACACACCTCATGTCTGCTAGTACTATCAGATTAGGACATATTATGCTTGATGATGTCAGCAGGCCTTGTTGTGGTCAGTCATTTAGTGTCACATCATACGCTACAAATAAAATACTGCAAAACCCTATCTATTTCTAAGTTACCAAGCTGATCATATTTATGCCATCTGGACATACACACACCAAGAATGGGATTAGAACCCCTGCCTCTCTAATGTTACACACTATTGATCACAGTATTTATCACACATTCTACAGCTTAAGTGGGATATTACATTGTTAGCTGGTAGTCTTAAGCTGTATGACATCATCATGCCTTGTAGAAGAGGGCTGTTTAGAGGCCAGCAGTAAGCTACAGGGCCAAAATGTTTATAACCATTGCAGATGGATAGCCCATGAGGACATGTCAGCTGGTTTGCATGGGGATACACCCACACATATGCCAAATAGCCTACAGTGAGATTAGAACCCCTACCTACATAGTCTTATTCACTACAGATCACAGTACTTATTGCATGTGTCACAGATTGAGTCTGCTGTATTCATGATTGCAGGCACAGTACTTGTGCATTGCACAAACTAGGCTTGTGTTGAACAGCACCTGTGGCCTGCAGATTAATATTACTTCGTATTGTTATGTGCATCTAGTATCCTAGCAGTGGGATAACTGTTATTATCCTAGCTATGTGTGTACAATTACTAGTATGGCCATATGTAGTTGCTTGCAGTTAGGATAGGCAAATCTGTGGGCAGGAACAATGTGCCCTGTCCATGCGTGCATTGTCATAATTATACTTTACACCACCTACTCACCTGCATTTCTCTATGTGGCAATATCCAGCAGACATGGGGATCTGTAGGTAAGTGGATTATGTACTGTTGCACCCTTAGTGTGGATCCTTTGAGCAACAGTATGGCTATGTGATAGTGCATATTTACTCACCATTATTAGACTGTGTAGGACAATACAGACATCCACACGTATTTATGCAATTAGCAGGGATGTATATATACATATAGCTGTGTCTGTATGATATGTATATGTTTCATGTAGATATATGGGGAGACTCTATGTATCATTATGATGTATATAGCTATATATATATCGGTATATATCTGACACTACATAGTGATAGATATACTATGTATGTGAGAGTGAGATAGTGACAGACGGATATGTGTACGTTTATGTCTGTATGTATAGACATATCTATACATAACAGGTCATTTTGATGATGGGGCAACAGAACTGCGCTCGTTTTACCTAACTGTGTGGGCATGCCCAGTTTAACTGTCAGTGCTTATAAAGTGACTCTAGGCCACATGTACCTACACTGCAGTCCAGGGTTTTGTGTGTTACAGACCATACCTCTCAACTGTCCAGAAATTTGCAGAATGTCCTGAGTTTTGGGTCATAGTTTTGGTCTGTTCCTCATAAAATGTATGATTTTCTGGCAAATCACATGGATGAAATGAGGATTGAAGTCACTAAATAATAATATACATTTGAGTTTCTGACTTCAAATCCTTCAGGAAAAATGTCTGTTGAAACAAACCCTGTTACTCTAGCAAGTTTTTAAGTTTATGAGAGCAGTATTTAAAATATGCCCCTACTTGTTGCCCTTGGTCCCCCTATTTTGTTGGGCTTTGTCCAGATTTCTTGCACTAAGAGGTTGAGAGGTATGTTACAGACATTGGCATCTGTCCCTGTTGCTGCAGTCCTGCGCTTCACTCAAAATGTCGACAACATTCCTTATCTGTCTGCTGTACTTAATATGTGACTGAGCTTCATAACGTTACACCACACACAGAATGACAATATGTGAAAACACCAACATAATAATACCTCATGTGCAAAAGATGTGAATACTTCCAGATTAGAAACATCAACACCATCACCTATACTAACTTCTTTAATCCACTGAGCCACGCAGGCTGCTAGACAGAGAGGAGTCATTAGTCACACATTCAATAGCATAAATATGTACATTGTTACGTGGGACATACAATGTGTATTAGGTTCATAGGTTCATAGGTTCATAGGCATGTACTAGGCTAATGGCACTGGAGCCTTTACAAGCCTAGCCCATAGAAGTCCCCTGGCATCTTGCCACATGATATTAGTTCCCAGTGTCTCTCTCAAGTAGAGCCACTGGAGTGATCCCCGGAAGGTGAACTTGCTATTCCCATCCACTCATCAAGATTTCTCTTGAAGAGGGCCAGTGAGGTCTTCTGCTTGACTTGTATGGGAAGTCTATTCCAGAGCATGGTCAGTCTCTGGGTTATGAACCTGTCCCTCCAGCATGTTCTGTTGATTGTGGTAATGAGGCTGAGGTCACTGGAGTGTGTGGTGTGGAAGGATTGGGATTTCTTTAGATGTGGCATTATTAACAGAGCTGGGTCAGACATGGCTTTGTAAGTCAAGCAGAGATCGCCTTTTAGTATACAATATGAGACAGAGAATAGCTGGAGTTTTTTGAGTCTGTCCATGTAGGACATGTGTTTAAGGCCAAGGATGCTCTTCATGAAGTACTTTTAAGGCCTTTCCAGCTGTTGCATGTGTCTAGTGAGGTATATGCCAAATAAGGCATTATACTTGATTGGCCTAATGAGGGAAGAGTAGAGAGAGTTGATGACCTCTTTCTTCTTGGATGCAAAACCCTTGATAATGAGATGTGCCACATAGAAGGACTTTCTGACCACAGTGGCAATGTGGTGGTTGAAAGAGATGTTGCTGTCAACCTGTGTCCCCAGTTCACTTATAACACCTTCAGTATTCAGTGGGTTCCCATCAATGTGGTAATTAGTGGGAACTGAGTTTTTCCCAAAGTGGATGACGATGCATTTTTTGGCATTAAGCTTAAGGCCATGGTTTCAACATCAGTCATTGGTCTTAGTGAGGCCTTTCTGTAGGATGTCCACATTACTTGGGGAGTTAATATGTTTTCTCCTTCTTCACCTTCGATTTTCTAACTCTCGCTCTAACATACCCTTCTTCTAGATATATCCTCTTTGTCTTCAATACTTCCCTCTAAACCTGCACTAACTCCTACAATCTATTCCTGCATTTCTCCTCTTCCTCTTCTCTCCCTACTTTTCACTTTGCTTCTTCCTCCCTCCCCCCTTATACTTACTTCTGTTTGTTTTCCCCACTCTCTTTATAGTACTCCACTCCTGAAGGTCACGCTCTACCTCCTGAACTTACGGACTACCTCCTGCAAAAGCTCAGCCAGCTTACCTGGACTTCTCTACACACTAGTCTGGGCTCACCTGAAACAGAACCTCTGTGTGGAATCCCTAAACTTTTTTTTCAGTAAATGTATGTAGCCTTATACCTAATCTCAAATATCTAAACTTCCATATTTGTTAACCAGTCCCTCAGTGTGTGTGACTCAGCAGCCTACCGCAGACCACAACTCTCCTCTCACTGGTACTCAGTGACCTCTGGCCTCCTATCCTTTTTCTGTACCACTTTGAAGACTCTCCATTTTTTTCTCTGTTTACTGCTTATTTTTACTTTACATTAGAGTCTTTGCTCTATCTTACTCCCCATCCTTCTCTGCCTGCCATTTCTCCTTTCTCCACTAGGTGGCACCATCATTCCGCCTTTCTACATGATCCTACTCTAATAATTCTTTTATTTCCAACTTTACCTCTAAATACTTCAAAAGCCAAACCTCCCCTAACTTTACTCCACTTTCTCTACCTTATATTTTCCTCGAGTGTTGCTCAAACTCTACTAATTTCCACCCAATCTTACTGTACTTCTACCTACTTACTGCTCCAACCTGCAGAGGCTGATACTTTTTCAGCTGAACTCTTCTGCCCTGTTGCTCTATCCCGCTCCGTTCGCCCTGCGGGCTCACTCCGCTCCCCTACCCTGCCCCCAATTCCAACCCACCCCAGTAGTCCTACATTTATTGCCATCCTATACTCCCTCCCCCTTACATCACCCAATCCCCCTCACAAGACTACTCCTCACATTTTCCCTAGAACTACCTCCCCCTCCACCAACCATACCTCGTTTAGCAATACTCCTCCCCACCCACCAATTCTTACCTAACTCTTTCTAACCTACAAAGTTATTTTCTTCTCTAATCAAACAACTTTCTAAGATGCTCTCTTTTCTTGTTATATTCCCTGCCCCCACACTACTCCTGATCCTCATTCTTCTCCCTCTGTACCATACCACCTCTTATACCAACCTTTACCTAATCCCTCCACATCAACCTCCACCTCCCTACCCTAAAAATCATTTCCACAATATCTCTGCCTCTTTAACCCCCTTTCACCCCACCTTTCTCTCAGCATTAAAACTCTTCCAAATCCCCATCAAATACTACAAACCTAAACCAACCCCCTACCATCCATTCTTAACCAAACACTCTCCTAACAAACTTATTCCCCTTCTCTCTTACCTTTGCTTAGCAGGCGACATTCATCCCAACCCTGGACCAAACATTTCTCAAACAAATAACCTAACCTCCAACAACAAAGCAAATTGTAAATACCTCAAATTCCTCACTATCAACGCCCAAAGCTTAGCTAATAAAATTACCTTCTTTCATGCCTGGCTTAACCACAATTCACCTGACATAATAGCCATCTCTGAAACTTGGTTAAAACCACACATAACTGACACTGAATTCCTACCCCCAGGATTTCAATCTCTCCGATCTGACCACCTAAATAAAAGAGGTGGTGGTGTAGCACTAATCTACTCCAATCACTTATCCATCACTCCCTTTCCAAATCCTATCCCTTCCTTTAATAATGCTGAAATAGTTACCGGCATTCTAAAATTAAATGACCACAAAAGTATCTGCATCATCTTCCTTTACATTCCCCCTGGTAACAACACCAATACCTTGGAAGACATCCTATCTTGGACCTCCTCAAATATTAATTACGAAACCTACATAATGGGAGATGTAAATATTGACTGGCAAAAAATCATTAATCATAATCCCACCATATCAATCAATCTCTTCAACTTTACACAACTTATTAACTCTACCACCAGGCCCAACAAAACCAACCTCACCGGCTCCATCCTAGACTGGATCCTGGTGTCTCACCCCAACAGAACTACTACATCTGGTGTCACTAGGAGACCACCTCCCTGCCTTCACCCATAGAACTACTTCCTCTTCCCCATTCTCCCACAAGCTCTTACATACTCGTAATTTATCTAACTTTAACCCCTCCACCTTCTCTGACTCCCTCAAAGTCACCAACTGGAACCCACTAAAAACACTACCCCTAGACGAAGCTGTTGATTTCTTCAATTCCAAATCCCTTACTATCCTAAACTCCCTAGCTCCAATATGAACTAAAAGAGTTAAAGCCAAGACTGCCCCTTGGCTAACTAAAGAAACCAAGAAAATCATGCAACAAAGAGATAAATCTTGGAAAAGCTATCTCCATCATAAACAACCTGTATTCTTACTTAAATACAAACAACTACGAAACCTAGCCAAAAAACAAGTTATAATAGATAAAAAGTCCTACTACAACCATCTGCAAATAAATCCTGCAAAAAACCCCGAACAATTCTGGAACTCCATTAACTCTCTCCTTAAGCCTGGTACAACTAACAACCCCTGCCCTGATACTAGCAAATCTGACCAAGAAATTGCCAAACTATTCAATACCTTCTTCACCTCTACTATTGCTGAGCTAACCAAAACCTTCCCCAGCAACACCTTCCCACCCCCCTCTGCCCAAGTTTCCTCCACCTCGCCTCTCTCAACTCCTATCTTTGAACTTAAACCTGTGTCTACCTACCTTATAAAAAAAGTCTCTCCAAACTCAAACCTTGCACCAATGCCCCTGACAACATCCCCTCCTCCTTCTTAAAAATTGCCTCTGAAAGTATTGCTCTCCCCATCAGCATCCTGATAAATAGATCACTACACAAGTCCTATGTACCCAAACTATGGCACTCTGCTTTTATTCTTCCACTCCATAAAGGTGGCAAATCTATAACTTCTCCAGCTTCCGCCCCATAGCCATCCTTTCACCCATCTCAAAAATTCTTGAAAAATGCATTCACCTGCAGCTCATGCCATTCCTAACCAAACACCATCTGCATTCTCCTACACAGCACGATGTCCGCCCTGGACATAATACCAACACAGCCCTTATCTCCTTCCTACACTCTGTCAATTCAGCTCGAGACTCTGGTAACTTAGTTTCATCAGTTCTATTAGACTTATCTAAAGCTTTTGATACCATCTCCCACTCCCATCTACTAAACCATCTATCTAACCTCAACATCCACACAAAAACTCTAACCTGGTTTTCCAGCTACCTCTCAGACAGGTCCCAAGCCGTGAAATGGGGCCAAGCCTCCTCCAGCTTCCTTCCCACCCTCACAAGAGTTCCCCAAGGGTCCATACTTGGCCCTCTGCTATTCAACATCTTCATTAACGATTTCCACAAAGCTATTCCCAATACCAAAATTGTCCAATACGCAGACGACTCAACTTTGATCTGCTATGCCTCTAACCTTACAGAACTCAAGCCTCTAACTCAAACTGCCTTCTCAACCACTGAAAAATGGATGCACCAAAACCACCTCTCACTTAATGCTAACAAAACTAAGATTATTCTATTCACTCACTCTAAATCCACCCCCACTGAAAAAAACTCATTTCAAATTACAAGCCTTAACAACTCCATCATTGACATCGTTCCCTCCGCCAAACTCCTAGGGGTCACCATCGATGAACACTTAAAATTCAATACCCACATCCAACTTAACATCAAGAAAACCCACATAAAACCCAGCCTACTATACAGAAACAATCAATTCCTCTCCCCCTCTACTAGACATACCTTGGCCACTACCTATCTCCTCCCATCTCTTCTATATGGTGCTCCTCTGCTTACAAATCTAGCTTCCACCCTAACCACCAAACTGGAAGTATGCTACAATAAAATCTCCAAATTCGCCACCAAGGCAAATTCCCTCTCTCATCACTGCACCTCCCTTCAAACTTTAAATTGGCTTGAACTCCCTAATCAACTAGACTACCTTCAAATTGTCTCAGCCCACAAACTAATATTTCAACCTAGCAGCTGCCCCGCACTATTAAATATTCTTCAACCTTATACCCCCCCCCCCCAGACCCCTCAGATCTTCTCACCAAAACCTTATTTCCATCCACAAACCAAAGCACCCAGCTGGTCAGCTTCTAATCTCCTTTACCCTAGCTAAAAAATGGAATGCCCTGCCCTCTACTCTGAGGACCTGTGACAACCTACGCTCCTTCAAAACACAACTCCACTTCCACCTGCACACTCAAAGAAAATGTAACTGTACTCTTCATCCTATACCTCCCAAGCTCCCCTCCTCCTTCTCTCCTGGCTAAACTTCATACCTCTCTAATTTGCCTCTAAGTCTTACATTGTTAATGTAACTAACATTTCCTCTTCCAACCTTATGTTCTATTGCCTCTCGTCCTCCAGGACAATTCTTCTTTAACATCTTAGTTGCTTAATTTTAAATGAATTCATACTGTTTACCAACTGTTTTGTGGAATTTCCACCTATTTTGATTGTAATAATTGTTCTTTGTATTTTGCTAGTATTTTCATTGTGTGATGTAACATTGTACTGTAGAGCTTTTCTCCCCGGGCCTCCACTGAAAACGGGCTCTCGAGCCCAGTGGACCTCCCCGGTCACCAAACTGAAATAAATAAATATAAATAAATATAATAATGGCTCCCATCTTGCAGTCGTCTGTGAACTTGGTCAGCCATAGTCCCTCCGTGTTGGCCTGCACTTCTGAGAAGTAGATGCCAAACAGGAGAGGACCCAGGACTGATCCCTGTGGAACTCCACTTGTGACTGGTCAGCAGTCTGACTTGGAGTCCACTACTTTCACACTGTGAGTTCTATCTGCGAGCCAGTTTGCAACTCACCTAGTGATATACAAGGCAAAGAGATACTGAGCACACCACCATGATTAAAATATTCCAACTTTAATAAACAAATTAAAAAAACTCACTAAAACTCTCACAAACATTTAAAAGCAGATGAATCATCAAATGATAAGTGCTTTGGGCAGGAATGCCTTCTTCAGATCATAACTTCTTGTGCTTCATTCCACATCCTTAAACAAATATTCACCAATCAGGTTAATTCCCTCATTATTAGTTCCTCCTCCTACCACAGTCTGTCAATCACTTGCCTGGAGGTAAGCAAGCCTTCATTTTTAGCTAATAGAAAGACGTTTCTGCTTCAGAATAGGTTTCAATGGAACCATGGCATTTAAGCCTGGGGGCAGTTGGCTCTTAAGTTATTTATCCACCCAGTTGTATGACTCTCTGTGCTGCTGTGAACATTTCCTCTATGTCCTATCAGCACACATTCTATAGCTTTAAAACTAAAGTAATGGTTTGGGTTTGAGTTAATGTGAGATGCCAGTGCATTTTTCATTTCCTTCTGTTGAATATCTCGTAAATGATGTAAAACCCTGTCTTTCAAGCGTTGATTAGTTTTGCCTATGTAAAAACAAGGGCAAAGGTGACAGCATGCTAGATATACAAGATGTTCACGGTTGAAAGTATCTTTGACATTAAATATATAGCTCTTGCCAGTAACTGGATGGATAAAAGTGTTGCTATTATCTGTGAATTGACAGGTTTTACATCTTCCACATTTGTGAGTACCTTATCTCAAAATGTTGATGTTTTGCTGAAGTAAACCATCTTTATTACAAAGAAGTCTTTTGATATTTTTCTTGTTTTTGAACTTAAACCTCGGTCTTTCTCCTATGATGCTTTTTATTTTATCATCTTCAGTCAGGATAGGCCATAACCTTGTAATGATATCAGATACCTTTTGATGGTCAGTGCTGAAGGTGAGAACGCAATTCAGATTATTTCCTTCAAAATGCCTTGTATCTTGTCATGTATTCAATGTCACATGTTCAGTACTACACTTAGAGAATTAGGGGTGCCATTTCGTTCATCTTAAGGTTTCCAGATGGATTTTAGCTGTCAGGTCATCTCTGTTGTAGCCCCTGTTGGATAGATTTACTTCTAGTTGCCTGCATTCCTTCTGGAATGCATGATCATCTGTACATAACCTGGAGATCCGTATCAGTTGATTCTCATAAATGTTCCTGTGGACAAATCTAGGATGCATACTGCTCCTGTGCAAAAAATGTTTCTTCCAAGTGCTTTTCCTATGGACACTTGTACTTATTCAATTAACTTGATCTAAATGTAGGCATATGCCTAGAACGTCTATTTCATCCCTAGAGTGCTGAAGCATAAATTTCAAAAATTCTGTAGTGGTTTCAAGGTACTCGGAGAAAAGAGTTGAGCTGAACTTCATTTACATTTTAAAGAATAAAAATATCATCCACAAAACGTCCATAATAAACAATATTGGTAAACCAAGGGTTCTTATCACAGAAATCATGCATTGATTGCCATTGTGCCAATACTATGTTTGACTAACTACTGGCACATGGGGTGCCCGTGGCTGCACCCCATACTTGCCAGTAATGAGTACTGCCATATGAGAACACATTGTTCTCCAAGATTAGTTCGAGTAGGGAACATATCAGGTTAGGGTTCAATCCCAGTGGGGTTAAAAAATGCCTGCTTCAATCCCATACGAATGTGGTATGACTGTAAATAAATGATTTATATCCATTGTAACTAATAGCAGGTTAGCCCCATTTTCCATGTCTTGCATTTTCCTGGAGAAATCATCCAAGAAGCTACCTGAGTCTTTCAAAACTGTTTTTGCTTCAGGTATAAATTTTTTCAGTTCTTTCTCAATGTACATAGACAGGAGCTCCATTGCCCCCCCCCCTCTCCCTGCAACATTGGAATGTTGGAACATTTTAATCGTGCTGGTGTGTTCGGTATCTCTTTGTCTTGTTTGTACTTTGTTCTGAAACACCTTTAGTAGTGGGGACTTATCCTTTGCCATTTTTTCACTTGTTTTGTTCTCACTACACATGGCTGAAAGTAACTTGTTGATGGATAACAACAGAAACAGAAAAGAACAAATGAGAACCTTCTCTGAGTTTCTAGGTGAGCAATTGAATCCATTAATTAAAGTGAGCTTGGAAAAATTATTTATTTTATTTATTTTACATTTGTTGACTGGGATAGTCCGACTGGATGCATGTCCATTTTCAACGGAGGCCTGGGGAAAAAGCTCCTTCAGAAATAATAAAACATGTTACAAATATAATATTGACAAAGATTACATAAGCAAACAAGAAAAAACAAGTTCCACAGGTTAGAGTTAATCCCTGGTGAAAGTCAGGGCTTAATTAAACAGTAAACTGATTGATAGATTTTACAAATTTTAGATGAGAGTTAGCCAGGTTTGATACAATGGCATAACCAGTTTAGTGCCAGATGTTGTTTGAGTGTAGTTTTAAATTGACCAAGGGAGGAGAGTAAAGTAATATCAGCTGGAAGTGAGTTCCAGGATCTGCCTACAGAATTTGCAAAGAGAGAGTCACCAGCTGCATTGTTAGTTCTGCTTGTCTGAATTAGTAGTCTGTTAGAGGATCGAAGCAGTCACGGATTGTTATAGGAGGTGATACGATTTTTAAGTGCAGGAGTATTATCCGGATTATAAAGTATTTTATAAGCCATGATCATTTGGTTATACTGGATTAGACTGGGTAGTTCAAGCCACCCAAGCTGGTTAAGATTGATGCAATGTGTGTCCTAAAAGGTAGCTCAGTGGCAAACCTGGCAATGTGGTTATAGCAGGTTGAGAGTTTGTTAAGTACAGTCTTATTCAGATTAGAGTGTAGAGGGGATGCATAGAGAAGTGTTGAAAGAAGGCGTGAGTGAGCTATGGCAATTTTGGCAGGAGAAGTTAGGAAGGCTTTTATTCTGTAAAGTGACCCTAGTTTTTTATTGATGGTTTTGATCGATTGGTTTACATGTATGTAGAATTTTAGATTGTTATCTATAATGACACTTAGTAGCTTTGTAGAGGGGTTGGGGGAGATTATTGTGCCATCAAAGCAGTAGACCTTTGTGTTGGTGAGAATAACAGCATTTTAGTTTTTTGGGCATTTAGTATCAAACGACATTCCGAGAGCCAGTTTTCAATAGTGTTAAAGGTGGACTGGGTAGCAGACCATAAGTCTGTTGGAGATGTGGCCAAGCAGATCAGGGTAGAGTCATCAGTGTAATGGATACAGCTGACTTTTGGGATGACAGTATACAGGTCGTTAATGAAAATGAAAAAGAGCAGGGGCTCTAGAATGGAGCCTTGTGGTACTCCAAGGGTATTAGGTAATAGGTTAGAGAGTTTGCTCTGCCAAAGAACAGCCTGCTATCTCCCATTCAGGTATGATTTAAACCATTGAAGGGCTTTAGTATCTAGACAGAATGTGTATTAAAATTTGGTGGTCAACCATGTTGAATACCTTGGAAAGATCCAAGAAGATGGCAGAGAATATGTGATTGTTGTTGCGATTATGGTTTATGGTGTTGGTAAAAGCTAGTAGGACTGAAGTAGGGCTGTGGTGTGGATGGAAGTCATGTTGGGTATCTGCCAAAAGATGATTCTAAATTAGGTGGTTCATGAGTTGTCTGTGAATACATTTTTCCTTAATCTTTGCAAGTGGAGAGAGTATAGCTATTGGTCTCTAATTGGAGAATTTGGTACAGCTGCCTCCTTTATGAAGTGGAATTACGTAGGATGTTTTCCAGATGGTGGGAATTCTAGCTTCTGCTATGGTTCGATTAATTAGTGTTGATACTGGGTAGGCATCAGCTGATTTTTGAAGGTACTCATCGGGGAGTTGATCAGCAGAGAGTGTGGTGGGTTTAATTTTTTGATCCATGTACAGATAAGTGACATGGACACTGGTTGGAAGCTGAACGAGAGTAGGTTCGTTGAAGGAGAGAGGAGCTAGGAGGTAATGGGCTAGCTAGGTCTTGAATTGTCTCAGTAAAGAATCGGTTAAAACAATCTGAAACATCCTTGGGAGTTTTATCAATACTAGCAGCAGGGATTGGGGTAGAATTTTCTCCAGGATAGAGTAGATTATTCAAACCTGCCCAAAACCTCTGAGAATGTTGATGCAATAGACTTAACTGCCAATACTGAGAGCTTTGACAAAGTCTTTAAAGATGTGGAAAATACTCCCTACCATTAGAAGAGATTACTGTGGCAGCATTTCCATCTAGAAGCATGCATCCCCTATCGAGTGGTCCCAAGAGGGATGAGGGTGAAGTGCTTACCAAGTTATGATAACACTTACCCAGATTTGCTAGCCAAATGGCAGTTATTTACACCTGCTTATTGAGTATTTTAAACCAGAGGAATCAACAACAGTGGAGCTGATTAAAAACAAACATATGGAACTAGAGAAAACAGATTTGTCTGACAGCTGTATTCAGAAACTGGGGCCATTACAATATAACCTGAGTATCTATGATAGCAAGTTGAAAGGACAAAAGACTAAAATATTAGCATGATATTTTCAGGATTTCAGTAATGGGAATATCTTTGAATGGCCAAGGGAGGAGTGAATGACTCAAAGACAAGGGAGATCACTTTCTAAAAGCAGTGTTAACAGATCAAATACTGATCACAGTATTGGAAACCAGAATGTGCCTAAGAACACGATGAATTCCACCACAGGTATAGCCGTTGAGGCACTGCCTAGCACCTCTGCATCTTTTGTTCCCATGAATAGCCTGTCCCTTACCATCACAGGACTGGTTCATGGCACATCAGCAGATACTCGACCTAAAGAAGGAGTTACTTTTTCCTCCTTCCCTTACCAGTTGCTGGTGTTTATAAAGGAGAACCAAAGCACAAATGTGAGATCAGAAAGTCAGGACAGAAAAAGGAAAAAGTTCAACTATCAGAAGGTCTAGAACAGAGTTTAGTGTTTAATATAACACAGAAACCTCTGAGTCACCAAGCCATTCAGGTTTTGGAGAAAGGCCTACATTTATTCCTTCGATCAAGTTGGATTTGAACGAGTTTGTAACTGACATCAAACTTTTTGCAAGGAATGTTACTCTAGACTATTTTTAAGAATGTCAATCAGCACTTTATACATACATTGAAAAAAAACAGTACATTTGTACCTGTCAACCATCCTGCTGTGGGTTTGTTTGTTCATGTGTGAAAATGAGGTTGCAAAATTGAGGGGAAACACCAAAGAAGGTGGTCATTTTCATAACTTGACCAGCGAGGAAAGAAATGCTTTATTTGAACTGAAATCAAGGGATGATCTGGTCATCAAATCTGCTGATAAAGGAGGAGCCATTGTAGTAATGGAGACCACCTGGTATACGAACAGGATGCATGATCTGCTCAACAGCTTTGCAACCTACAAAATTATAAATAGTAGTACAGTTGACAGGATGATCAGAAATGTACAGAATATCCTGAATGACTTACTTTTAGAAAGATGTATCACCAAAGAATTGTTTGATTTCTTCGAGGTAACTCATCCTACCATTCCAGCTATAAGTGGCCTGCCAAAGATACACAAAGATTCTGTCAACCCTCCCCTATGACCCATTGTCACAGGGAAAGGGTGGGTAATAGAGCCCCTGTCTATGTCCATTGAGAAAGAACTGAAAAATGTATACCTGAAGCAAAACCAGTTTTGAAAGACTCATGTATCGTCTAGGAATATTTCTCCAGGAAAATGCAAGACATGGAAAACAGGACTAATCTGCTATTAGTTATAATGGACTTAAATAATTTATTTTCAGTTATACCACATTCTTATGGGATTGAAGCAGTCAGAGATTTTTTAACCCCACTGGGATTGAACCCTAACCTGATATGTTCCCTACTTGAACTAATCTTGGAGAACAATGTGTTCTCATATGGCAGTACTTATTATTGGCAAGTATGGAGTGGAGCCATGGGCAACCCATGTGCCAATAGTTATTCAAACATACTATTGGCACAATGGGAATCAAAGCATGTTTTGTGTGATAAGAACCTTTGGTTTACCAATATTGTTTATTATGGACATTTTGTGGACAATATTTTTATTCTTTGAAATGGGAATGAAGTTCAGCTCAAGTCATTCTCTGAGTACCTTAAAACCACTATAGATTTTTTTAAATTTATGCTTCAGCACTCTGGGGATGAAATAGACTTTCTAGACCTATGCCTACATTTAGATCAAGTTAATGGAATAAGTACAAGTGTCCATAGGAAAAGCACTTGGAAGAACCATTTTTTGCATAGGAGCAGTATGCATCCTGGATTTGTCCATAGGAACATCTATGAGAATCAACTGATGTGGATCTCCAGGTTATGTAAAGATGTTCCAGAAGGAATGCAGGCAACTACAAGAAAATCTATCCAACAGGGGCTACAACAGAGATGACCTGACAGCTAAAATCCATCCGGAAACCTTAAGACGAATGAAAGGACGTTCCTATTTCTCTAGGTGTAGTACTGACAGCTTAGATATTATTGGGCACACCCTCCCCTGATGTCTGCTACCTTCTCTGTAATGGTTGTCTGCCTACACGGAGGGGATATGCGGACACAATTACCCCTTTTTGCTATTCAGTAACTCCATCTCATTTGCATTGGTATCCATGCTTACAGCCTGGAAATTGCATGCTTCAAAGCCCTACCACATTAGCAACAGCACCAATGCACCATTGCAGATACTCCACATAGGGTCCTGTAATACATTTATGTCATATAATTTTAATTTTGCTTTTTCCAATTTTTTTTTTATAAAGCATGTTTCTGCACTGCACAAACATACCCAGATTATTAAAAAAAATAAATTTAATTTAACTTATTTCTTTTAATTTGTCAGTCACATGGAGGATAGTTTCCTTCATATCTGCACGTGGTATGCCCTTTCTGTCCATCTATCTACATTTTTACAACCCTTTTTTTCTGTCTACATTCCCGTGCATGGAATTTTTCCACGTACACTATGGACACTGACACAAGGTCTGCAGATCTGCCTTTCTGCTTGCTGGATTGCTTTACCTGCCTCAATTGTATGGGATTCATCTGCTCATGACGTGGTTTGCATGCCACGGAACTTCCCATGTTGGCACATGCATGCATGCATGCCACCCAGCAGTGTTTACTGAATCTAAAACCTGCTTACTTTCATGTAAGCAGTGCGGCATGATGCCTACACAGTAAAAAAGACCATGTAGGTTTTATTAAATTCCCCCCACAATTAGAAAATGTTTATTAACTGAAAATGTTAATATAGTCTCTCAGAAGTAATCCATAAAGTTTGATGGTTGTTTTCTTGCTCACCCTTTTTATCCATGATTGCTTTACCTTCCCTCACATATGCTCCTCTTAAATTTTGCCCTTCCTTTCATCTCTCCGACATGGCCTTTCTATTTCTTTATCTTATTCACATGTCTGTCTTATTTACATGGTAATATTATCCCATGCACTTTAAGTACTAGCACATAGTTATTTTTGATTTTTCGTGTGACGTTGATATACACTGGCTATCTTACTGCTTTGCATATAACTGTGTATTATTATTATACGTTTCTTTATATCACATGCTCCGAACTGTTGATTCTGAGAAAATATTAAAGCAGATGTTAAAAAGAATGATAATGTATTCCTTATCAAAGATTTACAGAATTGTTCACAAGAGCTTCTAGGCTGCTGCTTTAATTGTTATGAAATACACAGAGACAATTCACCAGATTCTAATGTTTCTCATTGCAAATCAAGAGATCTGTACATAAAAGTTCTGCAGCACTTTAACATGACATGGAAATATTGTGGTCACAATGGGCTTAGTCAGCTGACACCCAACATCCATTACTGTATCTAGTGTGAATTTCCATCAGAACAGCTATGTTACCTATGAACAGTGTTTGTGACATTTGTTAGCAGTTTCTTATTGATGCTACTTCAGCTTTTAACATAGAAAAACAATAATGGCAGTAGCAGACTCCATTGGCTGCAACACTGCTGGTTCATAAGGGTTTTAACATCTAGAAACATGTCAGATCGTGTTGTATTAAATGGTTTTCTGTATGTCAGTCATAACGTTAACACAGCAGAAGTATGGAAAACATAATGCAGTGAATTAAGTCTCTGGCTATTTTTGACAAATCTCTTTAAATAAGATGACAAACTTTAATACAAGCTTCTTTATGTGGAGGTTTCTGCCACACATATACTGGACTAACGTACAATAAACTCTTAAAAGAAATGCAAAAATCAAGTCAGTTTCTGTTGTAATATTGAAGCCCATTTTTCTCTCATTTATTCAAGCTGCTCAGCTATGACAAAAGAGGCAACTCAAAAACAGAAAGAATAAAAACAGAATCAGCAGTAACAAACAGAAGAAGAATCAAACTATCAGGGCAATAGCACATGACAGTATACAAGTTGTACCATAACAGTAGCTGCAATCTGGGTAATATATGGTCCTCATAATATATGGCGATTCACTTGCAAAGAGTGAGATTTGGGGACAGTGGTTAACTGCATGCCAGAGTATGGCACTACCATGCAGATAGCTGGATGGAATAGAGTAAAAGAGATTTTGGGAAAAGCATAGGAAAAGTTTGAATTCAGATGTATGCATCCTTAGCAGAGTTCAGGATTAAATGGGACTTCAGTGTATCAACAGGTAGTTAAAGTGTATATTTGCTTTTCCAAAATGCACTCGACCAAGAAAGGTTCCAACAACCAAAACTCAAGCAGTAATGAAAAAACTTCTTTAATGAATCCAATGCAGACTAATACACGACACAGTAGAGTTAAGTGCTTTCACCTAGTACAAATGCCAGGCTTCAGAAGAAGAAGCCTAGTATTTGTACTAGGTGAAAGCGGTTAACTGTACTGTGTCGTGTATTGGTCTGCATTGGATTCATTAAAGAAGTTTTTTCATTACTGCTTGAGTTTTGGTTGTTGGAAACTTCCTTGGTCGAGTGCTTTTTGTATTGTTGCTTGTTTCAACTTTGTTTGTTCCTGCTTTTCCAAAAGGCTCACAGAAAGTTTCTGCACCAGGATTTTCTGGCATGATCTGACAGATTATTTTCCAGTAGTGGACATGATCATTATTAACATACTTCTATGCTGCATGTCCTTAATGGTATTGTACATACAGCTAGTACAGAAAAGAATGTGTGTAGATAGGACAGTGTGGGAATTATGAAGCAGATTTCATTATACTACCCTTAATTACTGGTGCAAGCTTATAGTAAGACCTTCCAGAGGTATGAAACATTAACCTCTTCAAACGTATCATCACATAAACTAAAGAATATTCTAAATTTTAGATTAAGAAGATATAGTCATAGGTACAGCATACAGTAGTAGACAGTAGTGCAAAATGAATAGAAAGCAGTCTGCATTTGAACAGGGAAGAAGAAGACAAGACAAAAAGAAGAAGGGGTGTTGATCTATGTCAGATTCAAAGGCAGTTGTGACTATTATGATATATGTATAGATATGTATGGTTTGCTATCAATTTAGCAATCACTACAATGTTGAATCATTAAATAATGTGACCAGAAGGTTGCAAGATGAGAATGCCAAGGACTAGTTGTGTGAACACCTAGACTTGGCCTCCCCTTCTGGACCCATATTAGCACTTGCCCCTCTGTCCATGCAAGTCAGGAGATTCGATGTTCAACATTGTTTATAGATTTACTATTGTTAGCAATCACAGTAATGTTGAATTGCTAAATAACATAACCAGAAGGTCACAAGACAAGAATGCTGAGGATGACTTGCTCAAACAAAGTCGAACATCGTATCACTTGACTTGTGCAGACACAGGAACAAGTGCTGACTTTTTTCTAGAAGATGGGGCAAGTCCAGGTATTCAGACAAGTAGTCCTTGGCATTCTTGTCTTGTGACCTTCTGGTTGCATTATTTAGTGATTTGACATTTTAGAGATTGTTAAAGCAATAGTAAACCCATATGCCAACACACAACTACTCTTGCCAATCGACACTCTGGTTGCATGCAAAACCTGCAAAACCAAAAATAATTTAAAATAATGTTTTCTGTGCCCCCTCATGCTAATTATATATGTTAACTCTAAGATCACACAATCTTGTGTGAAAAGGGCATATTCCCCTACACCAAGAATTGTGCGATCTCACACACCTGTCAATCATCTGTTTAGTTGATCAACTTCTTTCAGCTAAACAGATGACCAAAGATATAATATTGTCCAAATTCTGTACACCCATATACATGGATAGGGAGATAGATAAATAGATAGATAGATAGATAGATAGATAGATAGATAGATAGATAGATAGATAGATAGATAGATAGATAGATAGAGAGATAGATAGATAGATAGATAGATAGATAGATAGATAGATAGATAGATAGATAGATTGGTTTATATTTTTTAAACTGAAATAGAAATTGTTGGGTCAGAATTAGTCCTCATTCAGGTAAGGCTATCTAAATGTTGTCTCCGAAAAGAGACAAAAAAGAAATAGTAATCATGTCATTTTAGCAACCCAGAGAATACTTTACAGTTCTGATGAGTGAATCCTTTATTAGAATCAACTTAATAGCTTGGGGAGTGGGATTCATGTCACAACATAATTTACAGATGAACAAATTCAGTAAATATGAAACAAAATCACTGAAGTTGCATTATTTTATGTAAAATGCAGTTTGTTTTGTGCAGGAAACCCCATGCAACCTGTACCCACCTTACATAAATATGGTATCTCCATGGTTTCATGACCATGGAAAAAAACAAACACCACCTTCAGTGAAACTCCATCCCATTCCATTACAAGTATTCTGATGACAAATAAATGAATAAGTAAAAATTGCATGGCATGGCAAACTGCAAATTATCTGCACAGATGGCTTACAGTGGCTTACTTGGATCACCTGACTTTCATTCACAATCCCTTGTGCATAATGGCTCAAGATGACATAAGCTTATATTTCATTGCTAATTCTTAGTAGAGTAAGATATAAGTCTAGTATTAGTGCAGAAGACTATAAATATACTAAAGAGCTGTATGTACTGCCGGGACAAGGTTTGAAAGTTTTACACATTGGCATGATAGATTCATATCCCAATGTGTCCCTCTCCTCTGGAATAAACTTCTGCTATATGGTACAAGGTTTGAAGGTTTTACACATTGGCATAATAGATTTGTATCCCAATGTGTCCCTCTCCTCTGGAATAAACTTCTGCTATATGGTACAAGGTTTGAAGGTTTTACACATTGGCATAATAGATTCGTATCCCAATGTGTCCCTCACCTCTGGAATAAACTTCTGCTACATGTCAAGCAGAATTGTCCCCTGGTCACATTCAAGGTAAACCTAGATAGTTGGATGGGTAGCTTCAAATTCTCCCCCGGTCTATCTTGTCTTGCCCTCCTGCCCTCTTTGAGGCTGTAGGTAACTTTTGAACAGGGTTTTGGATAGGCTTGTAATGGATGTAGACTGATTGCCTAGTAATTAACCTATGATCCTAAGTATTTACATGACAGTGACTTCTGTGTGGCCTGAGATCAGTGGATGTTGGCAAATGGGCGAGGAAGATACTACATTGCCTGTCAATTATTAGTGTGAAGAGGGCTGAGAACAATGGTACTAAAATGCCCTATGCTGTGGATGTCCTGCACATACTCAGGATTTGTGCTGCATACAAGGGATTAGTCACCATTGTGGGCACATAGTGGTGGACATTCTGCATACTATCTACCTGAGTATACAAATCACATACCACTGTCCTTTCATAGAGGAACTAATCCCCCATGATTTTTGCTCATCTACTGTACCTCCATGGGTCTGCAACAATCCTTTGTGTGTGTTAACACTGTCTGCATTATACCAATAAATATTATTCACAATTTGCAGTCCTCTACAAAGCTGGTTAGATAAAGAATATATAAGCTAGTCTTGACTTCTGAGACATAAATACTGAACAGAAAATGGCCTAGTACAGAATCCTGAGGTATGGACCTGGTCATTGGACTCCAGATAGAGGTAATGTTGTACACTTTGACATTATCTGTCATGTATGTGATCCAGTTGTCTACCCATTTGGTAATGTAGGTGTTTATGCCCATTTGAGACAGTTTCTCTGTAATATCTGAGTGTGGATTTGTGTCAAATGCCTTGGCCAGGTCATGTTATGCAGGATGATAGTGTTTTCCTCATGAATGCCCTTGGTGACCTTCTTGGAAACATTAAACAGATGTAACAGACATGATGCAGCCTTAACAATCAAACATGTGTTTGTTACACAGTCAGGAGATTACTTGTGTCGTTTTTCGATAAGTCCATGGTGATGCTTTGGTCTGCCTCAAAGATGAGGACAGTCAGTAGTATGGGACTATAACTCCATGCATCAGATAATAGTTACCCAGGTCAAATGGATGCATGTTGCTGTACACACTTCTATGAGAACATTGGCTGCCTGGAGGCTGGGATGAAGTAGTGATCCAACTGTGTCTTCTAGGTCAGGTTATAAGTCATGTTATAGCCAAACTGTGATGTTGTCAGTGCGTTATTAGCCATAGAGAGTATACAGATGAGCTTCCATCCTGAGAATAAAAACTGAGAAATGTTTGCATGTATATTTTGGCTAATGGACAGTGGCAACAGGGGAGTGAAGTGTGATCAAACTGTCAGCTAGCAGATTGTCTGTTTTCTCAAGCTGAGTATGTCTGGTGGCATCCACACACAGCTCTGTGCCTAGTTGTGTATTCCCCTTAACATTTCTATTTTTTGAAATAAATAATTTGTGAAAATACCTCCAAATATAACTTTGGTCGTACATCATATTCCATACACTGGTACTGTTCACACAGTCATACAACTGTAACATTGTCACATAATTACATCAATTGCACAACATATTCCTATATGTGTTTCATGGGAAAGCTGTGTTTGAGAAGCCTGATGTCAGATAAGGACACATTACTGATCAGTTGTTCATGACTCATGCAGAACATTTTTGGACACAAATACTGATAGTCACACAATGGTACTGCTGACCACATCAATAATCGTTGGAAATAGCAACACAACTGAACATACAATGAATTCTACAGGGCTGCAATTGAATCAAAACATACTGCTGTGTGTATTACAGCATTACAACATGTGGATGAAACAGGACTTGTGCACATGTAATCAGTATAATATATATAGTGATGTCTGTTACAGAGCATTTAATGATAGCAGGTAGACACATGCACACCTGTGCTATGCTGCAAGTTTGTAGAATTTTGATCTGCTCCACTACAACATATGTCCTAATAAACCAACAATATACATATAAGTGTATCATACCATGTCAACAGTTCTTAGGAGGCACATTACTACAACTGTTAGATAAGGACTATGTAATGAAATGGCAGCAGTGGCCATCAATACATTAGCTCACGTGACAGATTGTAATACACTTGTGTAGCTATATATTACAGCTACACCTCAACATAGCCCATGTCAATAACAGCAACATTAACATGTCAAATTTTCATAGGGTCATAGGACATCATTAGGCTCACGGCCAATGCCACATAAATCCTAGCCATTGTTATACCATTTAAAATAAAGTCCCTATATCTATATGATGGAAAATAGTAAGACTATTGTGCATAAGTGTGTATTTGGATTGCCACTGTCCGTATGGGACATACGCACCACACCATGACACAATTAGCAAGCACACATGCAGAAGTTTGGAGATGGCTTGCAGAAGCTCATGGAAGGACTCTGCTTCATGATGTGTGTATGCATATTTGACATGAGGACATCCTGCACTCATCTGCAGGAAGGATGTCATGTGGCCAGAAGAAAAAATAGGATAGTAGATGCAAGGGCTATGTTAAATGTTCTCCTAAGTGGTAGTGAAATGAAGAGTGATTCCAAAGATCATACAATGACCTTAATGCACCACTAACCCCCCCCACACACACACACACACACACACACACACACTCACACACCAGTAGACTGGGTCTTATTTGAACATTACACCTGTGTAGGTATAGAAAATGAATGTCATGCAATCTCTGTGTAAAAATGTCTCAAAAGTAATATATATATATATATATATATATATATATATATATATATATATATATATATATATATATATATGTATATATCTATATATACAGTCAAGTTGCCTGCTGTCAGATTAGAACCCCTATCTATCCAGGTAAAGTAGCTTAAAAACACAGTAGTTACTGTTATAGCACAGATTTGTTTTGTATATTGTCAGAGTGCATGTTATACAGATGACATCATCAGTGTATGTTACAATAAGATGTTCAGAGGATGGTCTGACATAGCTGTGGCCTCACATCATTCTAAAATTGTCACCATACTGACTGCACACACAAACCATTTGATTGCACAGAGAGTAAAACCCCTACCTATTTACAGAGCACAGTATTTAATGCAAGTGTCGTGGCACAAATCTACCTTTTAGAGTGTCAAACAACACTCTAATGCTAATGACATCAGCAGTGTCTGGTGAGAAAAAAGATGTCAAAAGGAGTGTCTCACATGCTGATCTAAAATTATCTGTTGACTGTCACCCCAGTGAAGACAGACACAGGCACAGACATGCACACATGCACCAACACACACACACACACACACACACACACACACACACACACACACACACACACACACACACACACACACTCACAGACACACACACACACACACACACACACACACACACACACACACACACACACACACACACACACACACACACACACACACACACACATAGCAGTTGACTGCAGCAAGAGTAGAGCCCCTACCTAAATATTTACAGAGCACAGTAATTAAAGCAAGTGCCACATCACAAGTCTGGCTTCTATTGTGTCAAGCAAGACTTTAAAGCTTATGGCATCAGCAGTGTCTGTTGAGAAGATGGTAGTAGGAGTGTCTTACATACTGGTCACTTGAATGTCAACCAGAGAACACAGACAGACACACAACAGTTGAATGCAGTGAGATTAGAATTCCTGCCCAACAGTACATCAGCTAGAGAACTCGGTACTTAATGGAAGTGCCACAGCACAAGTCTAACTTTTGTAATGCTGCTGAACAACTTAGAGTGAATGACATCATCACTGGATGTTTGACAGAAGATGTTGGGGTGCCTATATGAAATGGATGCATAGGCAGGTGCAACTGCCAAAATGTTTGTACTCCATGAGACTGTATTGCTGACAGTAGGATACACAGTTACACTCTTCTGAATAACTACACACATAGTAGTTGACTGTAATAAGATCAGAACCCTTACATAACTAAGTAGACCAGCTAGAAAACCCATAACTTGATGCAAGTGCCTTGGCACAAGTCTGACTTTTACAGTTCTGCTGGACAACTTTTAGTGAATGACATCATCATTGGATGATTGAGAGAAGACACCGGGAGGCCTGCATGAAATGAATTGGTAGCAATGAACAACTATCAGGATATTAGTTCTGCAGGGACTGGATTGATGATAGTAGGATACAGACTGATGTTCCTCTGACTATGCACACACACTTTCACATACATAGAGAAACACACATAATGTGGTTGCTGTGCTAATTTAACACACATGTAAGTATTTTGTTCCTGTCTGCACAACATAATATTTCATGATCATAACACCCCTGAAGTATGTTTTTCCCTTGTCATAGTGGCCTTTATAGATTACGCCATCATCATTACCCGAGGTGGTTAACATATCCTCTTATGAGAGTGATGTGCAAAGTGTGAATGTAATATTTTCTGTTGTGTTTCCAATGAATAAGTATACATTAAGAGAGAGCTTGTCAAACTAGATACAAAAACCTGTCAGGAATGCATGTAGCAGAAATTAGACATATGCAGCTATTTCCCAGTATGTTGAGTACATTACACACTTTGTCACATACAGACACACACATTTTTGTGATCATATTTGTGTGTTCATATTTGTGAAGAATTGCTGTCCACATTAATATATGTATAAGATAATCTGAAACTCTATTGACAACAATGCAAAAATGTTCTTTAGGCATTGAACCAAATCAAGTGTGCCATGAAGACACGTGTGATGTGAAGAGATATGTATGGGATGATATTCTTTGGAGATGAAAGGTGCCCATTTCTCAGTTTTTATTTTAGCAAGAGAGGAATGTTGGGTAAGGGACATAGGTATGTCAGGGTCAGGTAAATAGGGTAGGTGGGTCTATATCAAAACATCAAAGTTTTAAAACTTCGAATGTTCTAATATCAACCCGTTTTAATTGAACGCTAAAAATAGCGCAAATTCTTTCCTAGGGAAAGAATTTGGTTGGCTGGTTCTGTGGCTTCACTATTTTCAGCACTGTGGTGGAGATTTATGGGTCGGGTTCAGGTAAGTGTGCGAGTGTGTGGTTGCTAGGATTAGGGAGCGTGTTAGGTGAGTTAGGGCTTGGGTGCAGATTAGGTGAGTTAGGGTTAGGGTGCGGGTTAGGTGAATTAGGTTTAGGGGCGGGTTAAGTGAGTTAGAGTTAGGGCGCGGGTTAGCTGAGTGTGCGATAGTGACGGACCTTAGGGTTAGGGTTTGGGTTAAGGTAAATGGATAGATAGTAGTGTATGTATGGTTTAGTGTACGGTTAGTTGTAGGATTATAAGTGTATGTGTGTGTATTGATGTTTTTTCGGTGTGCTTGTGTTGTGTGTGTTTCAGAATAGAAATTTTTCCCAAGGAAAAAAATTTGCTGTTCTGAATGTTCGATATTATGTGGTTTAGGTATTTTAGGTTCGATGAAATAGTGCCCGCTATTTTCATCTTTTGATAACGTGATATAAACGCTGGTAGGTAAGGAAGCAGATGCAGACAGACAGGACAGACATGATGAGGGACAGGGCTAGTGAGGGACATGACTGGCTGGGGGACATTATGGTTGGGGATAGGGAGGTGACATCAAATGCCCATGCTCATCAAACATGGGGACAGTGAGAAATAGTCCTCATCCTCAGAACTGTCATCACAGTCCTCCTCCTCAGCTTGCTGTTGGAATACTTGACATTTTCTTTGCCCAGCATTCCAGCAGCTATCTTTTGTGTCCAGCTGAGGTGTGTACCAGTGGTGCTCTTCACGAACCCATTCACCATGCCTGGCATTTACATTAAGTATACTTTTTAACAACTACAAGCTATGACTGATGATTGTTCAAAGTAATCTTTACAATATGCATATATTGCAAATATGCTCGATCAAGAAACACATAAATTAAGTCATCAGCATGGCATGTATGCCAATTTTGTTGAAATTATTATGCATTATTTTTAAATTATTTCATTATATATGTGTTACTTATCTGTTGGATTTGAACTCACAATATCCAAATGCACTATTACAATTGACTTCTGCATTTGGCTTTAGCTGCAGACTGAAGTATGCATACTTGATTTTACAGTTAAGATATGTATACTTAATTTGCTAATAATTTATACAATAGCAATACTTTAGATAAAATAATATTTTTTGCTGCAAGCACACCCCTTGCTTCTCTTGGCCTTCCCAAATGCTCAGCATGGGCATCTCTGCTCACTGCTCTCTCCTGAGTGGCTATAAAAGGAAAAGGGGAGAAAAAAGAGAAGAGCATTATACATACCAATATACCAGTCTTGACTATAGCCAGCTTTGTATGTAATTTAAAGTATCTTTATCTGTGCACTTGCACAACTGTGGGATGTCAGCAGTCCTAAACTCATCCAGCCACTGGTTGAGTTGTTCCTGCTTGCACTTTTTCAGGTCATTATAGGTAATGCTTGCATTGCTGTCCAGTGTGTGGAATGCCAGTCACACTGTAGACAGCATTGGACAGGCTATTCCAAGTCTCAGATTTGTATTGAGACCCGGTATTGTCCCCCTGCAGTAACTTACAGCTATGGTGATTTAGAAGGAGTCCAATGAATATTCTGGACTCCTCTACACCCCATCTTTGAACCCTAAATTGGGCACCTGCCCTTTTAGCTCTTACCATGTCCATACAGGTTTAATAGCAACAGTTAGAGTGTTTTCCTGCCAGTTCATGATATTGCATTTTACAGCTAGTACACAAACCCAAACAACTGTGCCAACTGAGTTTGCATGATGTTAAGCAGAGAACAGCACTGCCATTTTATGAATTAGGAAGGGTAATGTGGCATTTGGCTTTAGTTTTAGGTTTGGATGCTGCTGTAACTATTAGTTGCCAGAGAAGAAGACATTTTATGAATTAGGAAGGGTAATGTGACATTTGGATTTAGTTTTAGGTTTTGATACTGCTGTAACTATTAGTTGATTTAACTTTGCAGACATATATTAGGAGTATAAATGTTATGCCCTGAAACAATTTTTTGTGCCTTTATACAAAGATAAAAGTAATTTGTACAATGTGGGATTCAAACCTATGTAAAATAGACAAAACACATTCTTCCACATAGGTAGTTTTGATCCTTGCCCCAGAAGAAGTGCTTCTCAGACATGCTCATTAATTATTTATACACATGACAGATTGAGGGGTCAACCATGTATGTCTGTGACCTGACAAGGTCTTCATTTATACATTCATGTGCATATGACTATCATTAAAGTATAAAGTCCATCCAAGATCAGAAAAGACAATTATAATTACAGAAACATAATTGTCAGTATACCCTCAGTCACACATATGATTCATATGAGCTTCATATGAGATACTGTGTGACGCCACCTCTTGGCCGGGTTTAAACGAAAGCATCAGCATTAAACCCTTTCTTCTTTTAGAACGGGGTTAGATCCACAATTATGACATTTTTTGTTATGTGGACAATTTTTGTAATGTGGATTAAATCCAAGTTTAGGACAGGGATGATGATGATGTTTTTCACATGTTTTTTCACATGTTTTTTCACATGTATTTTCTTATATGCTTATATAGGTTACATTTTTTATACATGCTCACAAGGTTTTTGTATATAGGAAGTACATTTTTATATGTTTTGTTTTAATATGTATAACAGTTAGTATTTTAAATGAGGAGTATTGATGTAACTGTGTGTGAATGATATGCAGTATTTAGTATGTTAATTGTTTTTTGGCGCCAAATCAGCTTTAAAAACACACCTAGCTTATTGCACTAATTGGTTCTGAAGAAGTCTGCTTAGTGTGGATGAAAGTGCTCAACCTGTGTTGCTTTACTGGCTGTATTAAACCTGTGTTTACTTGGATCGAGGTGTGGATTTTTTACTACAGACATCTGTGTAAGGTAGTTTCCTTACTCGGTTCCTGCTCGAGCTACAGTGATCTGGGTGGCCTCTTTGTGTTTTTGGTATTAATAAAATTAGTGTACTATATTAGAACCCTGGCTCATCTGGATTATGAGCATTAACATATACCAGTCACAGGGAAGTTTGGGCTACAAATGTATTTTTTACAGTCATTACTATGCAGAGTGTTTATTGCAAATGAGACATTGTCAGACCTGCTCATTAGTTATACATATACATTAAAAGAGTTAAGTGTTTAACCATGTATTTGTGTGACATGAAAGTTCAGAAAATAAATGTTTAATTGTAGAGCCATAATTCTACTGATGTACACAGTTACACATTCAATATAGATTTGATATCCTGTGTATGCTCAATGCACTTACTAAAGATAGTTATTTCTATGTGTAATTATTTGTCTAATGTTAATTTTTATATAAAGTAAACTGGAACAGCAGTAATAAAACTTTGGACTTTCCTGTATTAGAACTCAGACTACCTGTCTCGCCACCCTTAATTTAACCTGCGGCCGCAGGAAAAACTAGGCAATAGCTGCATATTTTCACATTCATTACTATATATGTGTGATGACCACTAGGCAATGCTGCTTATCTTGTTTGTGCAGTTGCAAACAACTTATAATAGAATGTATCCATTTTGAAATTGACAATTGACAAGTATCTCCTTGGTATCTGCAGGAGCTCTGGACCTGCAGGTGTTCTGGACAATCATGCAATGCCGCTTAGTGGGCTTGCGTGATGGTAAGCATAAGATGCAACAATAAAATCCTTTTTGAAATTGACAAGTGTTTTCCTATTGTCTTCAGGTCTTCTGGACCTGCAGGTGTTGTGGAAGCTTGTTGACCATTGCACAACGTCACTTAGTGTGTTTATGCAATGGAAAGCAAAATATGTAACAATGTATCTTTTTGAAACTGACAATGCTTGCTTGTTGTTTGGGCCATCTCACTGTATTTGCACAGAGTTGAGCAATGCTGAAACGAGGTTAGCAAAGCTCAACATGCATTATTATTGTAAAAGGTGTTTATTATTTTTTCCTCACTTAAAGATAGATGTGAGACTTGAACCTTGTTCTACATATACTATGTGCTGTGCATTTACCAGATATGCTACAAAGACACTTGATTCACAAATTTAATTTATGCTGTCTTTATCATACAAGTGGCTTTCATCAATTTTAATTTATTTAGCCATTTAACAGTATTTGTTCTAAGCTGTTTGTCATGTAAATATTATTATTTAAAAAGATAAATTAAAAAAGGAAACATAAACAGCATTGCAAACAAATTCCAACACAACTGATATAGTTCTTCACAACTCTGGATTTGAACAGTCAGACTACTGAACCTACAAAACACAGTAAGGGCATTTTATATGTCCTTACCACAGAAACAGCTTTGCAGCAAGAATGAAAATCATTGGGCATGTAAGCAAGTCCAATTTCTACAACAGTATTATAAAGACATAACACTTGTACACTCTTAGTTGTTTATGCATGTGTTACTTACATATTTAGTGCAATGACTGATCGCACAACCATTTATGATTATTGTTTGCACCAATGCAGCTGTTTCTCTTTGTATTGTGTTCATTCTTCTCTTATCTATGCTGTACTGTCAGGCAAGCAGTCTGTAGGACATTTTGTATTATTGTCCTTAAAATGTATGAGAATGCTATGTAATAGGAATATACAGTTTTCAACAAAGGCAGGAGAGTTTGATTATTAGTGAACAAAAACTGAGAAATGTGTGCTGCTCTCTTCCATTTAAAAGACTGGTACTATTACTTGTACACTTTGTAAGTGTATCCTGGGTGACACACCCATTGCAGGTAAGGGAGTCTGAATTGCTGTTGTATTTCTTTCATCTTACCAGTAATCATTCACAGTTGCAATCTATTAGCAACTAAAACTGAGGCTGTTTTCACATCTTTGCTATTTCCTCCACTGTGTTGCAATCTCAGAGTTGGTATATTTAAGGAGGGGGTATGGGGGCACAGCCCCCCACATTGGGGGGTGTGGGGGCAAAGCCCCCCACTTTAGTTTAAGTTTAAAGTGTACATAGGGTTTTTTTGTACCAGAACAGCGATTTTTATCCCTGGGAAAAAAAACACTGTTCTGTGTTTATGTAATTCTTGAGTTTTGAACTTCATGGTTCAATATTACTTCGTTTGAACTCCTGTGAGTTTGACAATGTGATATAGACCCCTATGTTTACACCTGATACACAAAGTCAAAAGTTTGGCATTCAGCAATTCTAATGAGTTCACACCTCATTTACATATTCACTGTGCTCAGGGAGTTGAAGCTACAACATAAAAAGGGAACTGATATTGCTAAGGTACAACTGTATTTTCCAAGTCCATGCTAGACTTGTTAGTATGTTACAAGGAAAGTATTTTATATATATGCATTAGAAAATGGAACTTTTATCTGTATGCACTTCTTATCAGTTCATTGTTGGCAGAGGCATTTTTGTCAGGCATTTTACTTTCTCAGATAGACAGCCTTATTAACTTTCATCACAAGTGTTATTGTTACAACTGGCTATCATACACACTTTTATGTTAGGCTTTTAAAATGGCCAGTAGACACCTCTAGAGAATCCTGGTACAGTGAGAGTTGACTGGCAATAGTTTAAAACTGACTTTTCTGTTGTAAATGTGTACATGTTTTGTGAGAATTTTTTGGAAAGCATTTAACTGACTAATGTGTTATTCCTTGGTTGGTACAAATTACCATTTGTTTGTTTTTTGGAGGGCAGGGAAACCAAATACCATTTGCCACAAGAAGTTGTTTTTCAAGTGGTTTGCTTTTGAAATTGTGTAGCTATCCAGTTCTTTCTGTGGTGAACAATATATTACTCCATTGTTATTCCTTGTTTTGGATCAAACATTGGTTTGTGTCTGACTGTGATATGATACAACCACATAACTTAAATTTTAATACCTGAACTTTGTGTCTTCAGTGGTTAATTTTGAAAATATATACTTGTATAGAAGGAGGAATTTAATTATGTGGTATTTATATACTGTATCTGTCTCTCTTTTATGTCACCTAAGAGTATGGCACCCAAGCTTACCAATCCATGTAAACACTTTTCAGTGACTCAAAGAATGATGCAGTTGTGGAAGCATTAAGGCACTATGGTGCCTTTCTACATTAGAGAGGATGTGTGGATATGGCTAACAAAATGCAGATTTGGAACCAAATAGTCAGTGATGTAAATGCTGTAGGGAGGCACAGCAGGACTTATGATCAGGTGCATTGTTTGGCCACCTATATGATTTCATCAGTCCAAAGGATAGCAGCTGCAGTTGCCTGTGAACAGCAAGCTATGGGGGGGGGGGCTGCTACAGAGCCACCTCTGACACTAAATGAAGAGTTTCTGTTCACTATCAGAGATCCAGAGAGCTCAGTGGAAAGTGCACAACATGTGATTGATAATGGTGATGATGTTTCTGGGAGGACAAGTATGTGTTCAGATAAGCTTAAATATGTCAATTTATAATATTTTCTTGTATAGTAAAATATTGAAAGCAATAGTTCATGTTGTTTTCCTTATTTTTTGAACATATTGATAAACTGATACAGTTAACAGATTTTTGCTCATTACACATGGACTTTGTGTGGACATGTCAGGCAAGTTTCATTTAAAATTATTGTTAATGTTGCTATAGGCAATAATTCCATCTATCTGTGTTATTGGAATTATAGTGATCGTGTCCTTACATTTTGCTTAACATCTTCCAGCACTATCCTCACTAGCAAGTGTGGAGTGATCTGCACACAGTAAGCAAACATATTTTTATTTGATTACTGATGACCATTTGTCAGAAATATGCATTTCTCAGTATGTGTGAGGTGGTGTCATGAGTGTGTGTATTGCTGTACCATCTGTAATAGTGGCTCCAGTGTTAGTTTGTTATCATATATTAAATTGCAGTGTAGGTGTTAGTTTCTTTCCTGTATTTGTTGCTTATTATCACAGAAGATCCTGACAGTGGAAGTATAGAACTCTTACCACCTGATGTCAGTGTATCGGCAGACTCTGATGATGATGGTGGCCAAACAGAGGCACAGTAAAGGAGTGCAGAGGTTGAATCTGGCACTGAGGTTGACATTCAGCCATCCCCTGTATTTCCATCAGACACAGCCAGTAGGCCTACACATACCTATACCAGTGAGCTCTCAGATATTGAACAGGTGGAGGGTGACACACTTGATCAGGGTAGTGCAGTTATTGTGGCTTCATTGCCTGTTGACTCTTGCCATAGCCAATATGTTGGCAAGGTACCATGCAGAGGCTTAGTAGGGGTGCTCTTAGGAGGGCTGCTGTCCACCCTTCACCTGATTCTGGTGTGTCTTTACATGCCACTTGCCATATCTTTAGGGCTATCATGGAGGTGCAGGCACATTCCAATAGGGCATCCAAGGGCATGCTTAGGGTTGTAGATGTGGCACAGGCTGACATGAGTGACTGCCTCTGCCTTATTGCCAGTTCAATGGATAAGATGAATGACACAATGGAATGGGCAGTGTTTGTGATGGAACATCTGGTGAGAGGGGGATGGCAGCCATATGGACATAGGTCAGCATCATCATCTTCTAATGTTAGCCAACATGGCCGTGCCTGATCATGCTCCTGGAGTGGCATGACTTCCACTGCTCCATCAGTAATTGAGGTGTCCACACCCAGACATGGTACGCCATGGGATCATGGTCCTGGGCATACCTGTGAGGAGATCTCATCCAGCAGACATCAATCATATTCAGGTAGCAACAGCAGTACATCTGACCATGGACATGGATGTGCCAGTGCAACTCCTGGAAGAACCAGTTCTTGCAGTCGGAAATGATGACAATGAACTGTCACCTCTACCATGCATAGCTCACACGTGTCAGACATAGCAAGATGTAGAGCTAGAACAGAGCATGGCTGTGTTCTTGCAGACACTCACACACACACACACACACACACACACACACACACACACACACACACACACACACACACACACACACACATTTCATTGTGAGTGCCCATATGGCACACACACACATAACAGTTACATGGATCAGTTGTGAGGCTTGTAGCTCATTCTGTCTCAGTGGCCATTTAATGGTTTGCAAAATGTTTAATTTCTTTCTTACTTACACACACTCACTACCTTTTGTGTCAGCCTTGGCCTCCTGCCCCCACACACAGACACACATAACACCTTGCGCAAATGATGATAACTGCGCCATATCCTTGATTTTCTATCTTTTGGATTCAGGGATACATAAGTCTTTTGGCTGATGCCCAGGGTGCATAGCTAACTGAGTGCTTAGTATATAAATGTCTGTGATGTTCTTTTGAAAATTGTATTGCTTTCTTACAGGTTTATGTAATGTTTGAATCTTTGATGCATGGAATGTATTACTTGATAGAGAGCACATTTATTGACATAAGTGAACTTGTTGGCAGGATAGATTTGCATCCCAAATACTCCCCCATTTATGGAATAGACTACCTCTCCATGTCAAGCAGATTACCTCTCTAGCCCTATTTAAGAGGAACCTGGACAACTGGATGGGAAACATAAAATACACTCCTGGGATCCTACCTGGGTCCCTGCTAGACAGGAGAAACAGGTGCTGACTTTGAGGGAACATGGGCAAAATTCTTGGCTAGGCTTATAAGGGCCTCCGGGCCAATAGCCTAGAATCATCCTATGAACCTATGAACCTATATGTTATTGCTGTCATATATTGATGTCATTGCTATAAAAAATCACCCACCTTTTACTTAGTTACATTAGCAAGTATTAGCATGCAACAATATGCCATTCATTTCTGTTCTTAGCCATTTATTTTCCTCTTCTAGGTCCACCACTTACTTTGGAAGTTCATCAGTATCAAGAGTTTTAATTCGGGGCTGAGTCTGTGCGATGCTAGAAGTACACAGCCATTACATGGGTAAATAAAGTTTGTGAGCAGCGTTGCCTGGCATCAGTGTTACTGTATGTAGGTATGTTGATAGGATGAAGGTTTTACCTCCTTAGGTGGTGAGCATGTTGCCTCTTGGTGAGGACATATTGTGCACTTCTACATCTGCCTGCACTCACAGCAGCTGGTGGTTGCCCCTCTGACTCACCTGCATGTGGCTGTAGCGACCTTGCCAGTGTGATGAGATGTGTGCCCTTTCCCCTTGGTGTTCCTGCTGAAGCTGCTTTCTCAGGATAATATTGAGAAGGATAGCACAGACAATGAACATTTCAGGACAAGTACAGTGATTGTACTGGGAAACAGCTGCATATGTCTAATTTATGCTACATGCATTCCTGACAGTTTTTTGTATCTAGTTTGACAAGCTCTCTCTTAAAGTAAACCTGTTCATTGGAAACACAACAGAAAATACTACATTCACACTTTGCACACCACTCTCGTAAGAGGATATGTTAACCACCTCATGTAATGATGATGGCATCGTCTATAAAGGCCACTATGACAAGGGAAAAACATTCTTCAGGGGTGTTATGATCGTGAAATATTATGTTGTGCAGATGGAAACAAAATACTTACATGTGTGTTAAATTAGCACAGCAACCACATAAGTCCATGACACACTTGTCATCATGTAAGTATACAACCATTACAACATCATACAACATTAGGTCAACAAAAGTATGTGGCGTACTTGTAACAAGTGCTGTCATGCAGTATCTATCATTAATCCACTGCAAGTGGCATGGATAAACAATACGGCATTACACAAGTACATGTTAAGTAATATAGTCACCCTGTGCATCAGACACATAGCTTAATTTCCCTGCATCAATGCTGAAGATGACAGGGATGTGGCGCAGGAATTATCACTTGCACAGGGAGTTGTGTGGGGGTGCATGAGGCCAGAACTAACTGGAACAGTTGACAGCATGTGTGTGAGCCAGGAAGGGAAGCAGGTAAGATGGACCATTGATAGGTGCTGTGTGTGTCTCTGGGTGACCTGCATGTGAGAGTGGTGTGTGAGTGTGTGCATGTACACAGTCAAGCTCAGTGCTAGCTCTACATATGTGTATGTTGGACAGATTTGGACTGTACATGGTAGAGTTGACAGTTCACAATCTCTGGCCCTGAACACAGGAACTGGCTCTACCAGAAGTTGCACTGGCACTTCCATGCCCAAGATCAGAAGGAGTGGTAGTACCTGACAGTGACTGCTGTCTACTGGGAACATGTCCCCCACAAGAATGCCCAGGACCATGGGTTCATGGCCTTCCACATCATGGTGTGTACAGCACACTCCGCTCTGTAGAGCTGGATGTACTGCCACTATGGGATCATGATTATGCATGGCCATGTGGACTCTCAGTAGATGGGGTTGCTGACTTACATCCACCAGTCCGACGTTCAACTCCAACCACATTGTTCCAGCACAAAAAATGTGGGTCCAAGACAAACTCTGTCTCAGCCCACCTTCTGTCTACTGCATCAGTCAACTGATCCAGGGTGTCCCCAATGTGGTGGAATCAGTCACAGATGTCAGACTTTGCTGTATCCATAACCCTAAGCATATGTCTGGTGTTCCATTCAGAACATATCTGTGCCTCCAGGATGGCCCAAAACATGCGCCGAGTGACCCATGATGTGACACCTGCAGCAGGTGGTAGATGGACAGCAGGCCTCCTACAAGCACCCCTGTCAATCCGCCTTTGTGGGACTTCACCAGCTCTCTGGCTATGCCCAATATCTACACTCACTGGGGCCATAGTTACCACTCTTTCCTGTTCAATGCCCTCACCCACTGACTGTCCAATATCTGTAGCCTCCTGGAACAGGGTATGAGTGGGCATACTGACTGTGTGTAGTGATAATGGAGGTAGAAGAGGGATGTCTACCTCTGGGACAGATTCAGGCCCCAACACTCCCAACTGCACGTCACTGTGGCCACCATCATCATTAGAGTCCAAAGAGACACTGGCATCAGGTTGTTAGGGGACAGAGACCAACCACCCTGGTCACCTGTGATAAGAAAGAAAAAAGCAGTAAATGAATACTTGCACTATTGTTTATGAAAAGTCCACCAATACTCAAAATAACAAAGACCCACAACTGGATTGGTGGTCAAATTTTTCCTCTCTGCTTTCGTCCAAAATAGACTTCCTCACAACAAAATACACATTCCACTCAAGATCTTAATAACAATCACTTCAAGTAAACCAAGTAAACCATGACCAGTACAATTTACCTTTTAATTAAGTGATATGACAGTATACTTGATAAATCAGCACAAAAAACCCAGTACACCTATCTTAGCAAATATATTGGAATACATGTTTCACTGCCTAATATAATGTCCTTTCAACCTTTTGTGTTTTAAAAGGCATTTTAGAGTAAATGCTTCTTTTAAACCAGGAGGCTTATATTTTCTTAACTATCACTGCCAGTGTTTCTATTTGTTCAGCTACACTCCTGTGATTACCCCCTCTAAGATCCTTATGTACCTGTTCCACAATGAAAAATAAAAACATTCTACCCTGTTTACACATGGCATTATGTTTAAATAGGACATTATTCTGGTCCTTAACTTTAATAGAATATAAATGTACATAACAAAAGCGTGTCATGCTTACCAGGAGCAGGACCACGGCCTTGGCCACTATCTGACAAACCTGTGAAAAGTTGAGGATGAGGTAATGTCTGTACCAATGCATGTTGCAGCACAAGGTAATACATCCATATATCTCATATTTACAGACCCTACTGTGTTACTTGTTGCATTGGTCACATTCTCAGTATGAGAGTACAACTAAGGAAACCCCCACCAAAGACGTAAGACCTGACACCCACATAAAAGTAGGTACAGCCTCACACACTGACTGCTAGTGCAGATCACAGTAAGCTTATTTGCATGCTCCTTTGCTGTGGAAACTGTGGCACCCTCTTCCATGATGTATGATGTGATGGATGCCTGGGAGCTGTCAGGTGTGCCTAGGTTCACCAGGAATCCTCAGTGGCCATGACTGGTTGTTCCATTGTAGGCCCTCCACTGGTGATGGCATGATCCCTGGCTACATCTGCTGCCCTTCATCATGCAGCATTGATAATGTATTTGCAAGGTGTCAAACCTGTTCATATATCCTGCCATGATGGCCCATGCCCTTCACACCACTGACAGGGTCTGCCCACAATGCAGCCCTGTTTTGCCTCCCCCTGGACAGTTGGATGTGATGATGTTGCCTTAGTCCTTCAAGTATAATTTCATTTTCCACATCAGAGAAGGGTGAATGGTCTATGATACATGATTCCTGAAACACAAAAAAAGAAGACCACATTACAGGATCACATATGTGGAAGTACACTATGTAGAAATACAGCAAGGACAACATGACTGGCACTATCCACTGCTTGCTTACACATGTCATACTCCACAGTGTTCAAACATATTAAGTGTGTGGATACAACTCACATAGTAGCAATTGCCAGGTATTCCCATGTGTGTTATGACAGATACTGCTGTATGATCATGCACCCAATACTCAGGTCTACTGTGGTGTGTCCCCCTATGGGCAACCCCCTCGATAATATGTCATAAAAACAGTGCCAAACAATTAGCAGTGTGCTATTACAACCACTATAAAGGGACAGCCCAATGAGACCAGTTTGCCACAATGTCAAAAAACAATGCATCCTTGAGGTGTAGTACATCCTGTGTATGCGTAAGACAGCAAGAGATTAATGACATGTCTTTATCACAGGTCTATGGCAGCCTTAATGCTCTATTCCCTATTCCCTGTATGGCTATTCACCCATCTGCATCCTGTTGTATACAAAATCAGTTACATACCTGATGGAGTGCAGTACTCCTCTGTTGATATGTGGTGATAGTAAAGTTTTCACAAAGGCTTGCTTTTTGTGAGGAATGTCTAATATAGACTGGTTCCCCATAGTCAGATGCTTGACTTTTAAACATGCTTCTCATCAGCAGGTGATGGCCTCTAATCCAAGCTGTGGGTCTGAAATGCAAATTACAGCTAACACAGATGATTTACACTATCATCAGCCAATGACATTCAACCACTGTACAATATATATAGTGCCCCTTTCTGATATGGTGTGCTGGACATTACTGGGGTGAGGAGACTACACCATTGCAGAGGGTAGGTCTGTAGCAGAAACTTTACAATAGTGATGTGTGTGCTATAGGCTGCAACTGCTGCTGCTGGTAACAGACATAAGCAGAGAGTATGAACACTTTGGAGGACAACAACTTGTAAGTGTAACTGTGGGAGCTGTGTCCGCTTTGTTGTAGAGGCAGAGCCAGAGTGAGGTTACCCTTTCTACTCCAAATAAGGCATGTGTTTAAGGTAAGTATGTTAGGCAACAGTATCACTAACAGTGTACTAGGCAACATGTTTGGTGTGTCCTTGGGTAAGATGGAGTATAAATCTAACAATATGTCCACCACTTGGGCAACTACCAGGTCATATGTTACAATCTGGTAATGTAGGAAAGAACCATAGCTATTCATTTCTTGTACAGCAACAACTGTGCACTTTTGACAGAATTTGTACATGAAATTGAACTCTCAACCCCAGAGAGAGAGGGGGAGGACAACATAATGCGTTGTCAAGCCAATTGGACCAAATTACGTGTGCCCAGTGGACACGTGTGTGAAATGGAAAGTTATGTATGGGACAATATTTTTTTGGGACAGGTGCCCATTTTTTTTTTTTATTAAGGTGAGAGTGGAATGTTGTTGAAGGGACATAGGTACAAGTGGGTGAGATACGTTTGCTAGGTGAGGATGCATTTGCAGACAGACAAGACAGACAAGACAGCAGACAGGGGCAGTGTGTGCGACACATGAGTGGGTGAACACCTTGGATAGGGTCAGTGTTGTGGAATCCCAAGTCCCATGTGCCTTCAGATGGCAGCAGCATGACTCACATCCCCACCAATGGATCTGCTGGCACTGCTCCTTCACTGGCCTGAGAGTGGCAATGCTGGAGGCTGGGCACTGAGGCGAGGCTGCCCCACCAGATCGGCCAGCATGACCTCAATCTGGCTCAGGCAGCAATGAAATCCATTGTAGACTATCCTGCCCACCAAGACTGGCAGCTCATCCCGGGTGACAACACCACCTCCACCACCACCGCTCCCAGAGAGGGGCCGGGTCCCATCCTGTGAGGTGGTACTACCCGATGCCTCGGGTAGTGTAGGGGCAGCAGAGGGAGCACAACTGGTCTGGGTCAAAGACGTGCTGGGGCCTGGTGCCATGGCTCGTTTAGGCAAGGTAGCGGGATCAGCCGGAACCAGCCTACCTTGTTGTGCTGTGGTGATAGAGGTACAACAATAAGTTAACATTAGTAATAACCAAAACATCGTTAGCATTAACAGAATGGAACATCATTTTAATTAATAAAAATACATAGTAATGTATAGTATGTGTTAGACAACAGTAAATAACATAACAGTGAGTATGGTATCAGCATGCCAGTAAGACATAAACCATAAAGAAAACAAAATAGTTTAACAAAGTGTGTTAATAGTGAATCATAATAACACATAACAATTTTACATCACATTTTGCAAAAAAATGTAGTTAGTTTAAAAACATATGTTAATATTAAAGCATAATAATAAATAACAATGATAAATAAATGAAGATAAGGGGTGGAAATAGAGACAGAGAGAAACAATCCATTATTGACAATTCAGACTATATCCCTGAAAACACTGATAATAAAATACTCTACAGGTGTGTAGTGTCAGCTCTGAGTACAGTGACTACAATCCTCCTATAGCTGATGTAGCACGTACATAAGTCTCAAGATGTTAGCATGGGTCAGTATGGGCCAAGCAATAACAAATGCAGGTACACTACTAGACAGAACAATTTCACATAATGTGGACTTCTATAACTATCAAGGTGTTCTGTAAGCAGATTTGGTAATACATTGTATTCCAGGTAATCATTTTTCTGGTAATCCTGTGACAGATGGATTAGACAGTTTTAATTACATTACGTGAAATTATGACACTTGAGAGGCATGTTTGTGTACAGTACATAATCTAGACATCCATCATGCCTTAGTTGGCAGGTATGGGAATAGAACACAATAGCTGTGACTGCAGGAGACATCTGCAAAAAATAACTTTATTGGTATTGCTGATAACTGCCTGTGAAATGTTAGCATAATCATATCTGCTCATAACATGGCCTACCTCAACCATATACCATATACCATTTGTTCCTGGAGTGGGAGAAAAAGCATTATATGACTGAATCCATTTTGCATTCTTGAATGATTATAGTGCTATACTTGACTGCAGTGACAATAGAACACACATGCATGGCATACAGCCATACTGCATATATTGAAACAAATCTCTTTAAAAATCAACTATGCTGCTTAACACTTTGTTGGTATTGCTGATAAGTGTCTGTGAAATGTAACCACAATCATATCTGTTCATAACACTGGCTACCTCACTCATATACCTTTTGTTCCTGGAGTGGGAGAAAAAGAGAGTATTATGTGACTGAATTTGTGTTGCATTCCAGTACTATTACAGTACTATACTTGACTGCAGTGACCATAGAACACACATGCATGGCATATGGCCATAATGCAGTTATTAAATCAGATTTCTGTAGGAATTAGCAATGCTGCTTAACACTTTATTGGTATTGCTGATAAATGTCTGTGAAGTCCACACAAAATTGGCCCATAGACTGGGCTACCTCAGCCATATACCTTTATTACCTGAAGTAGGAGGAACAGAGAGCATTATGTGACTGACAGTGGCCTGGAGACAGCCTTGGACTGTACTATGAGTTAAGCAATACAGTTTGCAGGCCATTACTTCTGCATTCTACAGGGTTACACTTGACTGCAGCAACCTTACCATAGTCAAGTAATGCATACAGCTCTACTGCAATGGCTATGACAAACACAATCCTGCTGTACACCATTTTGCTTACTGTTATTGGTATTTTTTATTGTTTATTGCAATACAGTTGTTATTGTCCATTTATTGCAATACAATTCTACTTGCCCATTTATTGCACTACAGTTTTTATGGTGTATACTTTATAGCAGTAAATGTTTTACTCTTTCTTGCTTATTACACTACAGCTAGCATAATAAATCTGTACATACCACACTCATACTGCACACACAGAGCAACCTGGCCTGGTGCCCAGCATGGGACTCGGCATTGTGAGCCCTCTTAGCTGCAGCTGTTGGGAGAGAAGCACACCATTATGCATACCAGTTTTGCAGACATTCAGCTTGCAAATTGATAAAACAGAGGAAAAATTACTTACATATTTGTGGGGCATTTCCTGCTCTAGCCTCTTGGACCCAGGTGTCCAAGGTTCCCCTCTTTCTTCTCTTCAGGTCATCATAATGGTGACAACACTGCTCATCTGTGTAGTGGATACCAGTAACAAGGGTGAGTTCCCTGGCTAATTGGCCCCAGGCCTTCACCTTACATTCTGCGCCCTGGAAACCACCATGCAGCAATGTGGGTTCATGATTTTTAACCAAGAGCCCAACAAAGATCCTGGACTCCTGAATACGCCATCTCTGAGCCTGAAAGTGTGTACCTTCACCAGCACCACCTGCCATATCCACAGTAGATAAGACTCCAAAGACTGTTGCAGAAGTCCTACCTATTGCACTTAATATAGGCTGTTTTTCTGCCCTTACAAGTCATTGAGCAACATTCAAAAAACTGCCACATTGCTTAGCAGTGCTCAAACCAGCTAAGCACAGATAAGCATTGAGAAAACTCGCACAACCAGGGGGTTTAGCTCAGCTTAGCACCATGCAAACAAAAGTAGCTGTTAGCATGTTTAAGCTGTGCTCAGCTCAGCACAGTAGTGCCATATTTCACAAATGTGTCTTTAAAATTAAACATATATAATAAATTGATTTATAGACATCTTATTGTTACAAACTCGAATACAGGACCTACTAAACATTAGGCTGTATCTCTACCCATTTAGCTACTTGGATATAATGGAAGCTAGTATATCTTCACATATACTACTGGGCTACATGTTACTACTGCTAAGCACCATGGCATGTCACATAAACATGCTTAAATAAACCTAGACATAAATAATTATTTACATCTGGTTTCTATTTTTAGATGTCTAGCAACTGTCAGCTATGTATGTATGAGCACTGCTCGGATCTGCAACACTCCATGCCACTGCGTGCAAACAGCAATTAAAAAAAAACAAAAGAAAATTTAAAATTGCATAAACATGTAATTATGATAATTAATGGCACCTGGCAATGTGTGGCAGGTGTCAGCTGTCTATATGTGAGCACAGCTTGGCATTGCTGCACTCCATGCTATGCCATGCAAACATGCAAAAAAAAACAGAAAAAAAATATTTAAAATTAAATATTTTATTTATTTATTTTTATTTTATTTTATTTTACATTTGTTGACCGGGCTAGTCTAGCTGGATACATGTCCTTTTTCAGTAGAGGCCCGGGGAGAAAAGCTCCAACATAATGAGAGGACAACAATACATTTACATACAGAGAAAATAGTATTAACATAAGTATAAAAGAAGACAACAGTTGATACATGTAACTAAATTAACATTCATATGAGAAGGAGATTAGTTTAAAACATGGTTGCATAGAGAAGCCTAGAGGTTGAAGATTATGGTCTCCAAGAAGATGAAGAGACTAGGGTGGTAGTTATTTTGTCAGGTTTAGCCTGGTTTAGGACAAGGACATAACCAGTGTGATTTTAGGAATTCTTTGAGTTTATTTTTGAATTGATTAAGCGAGGTTATAAGTCTTAGGTTGTTTGGAAGGGAATTCCAGGGTTTCCCTATGGAGTTGGCATAGAGAGCATCTCCACCCGAGTGTAAAATATTACACATTTGACCCAATTCACAGCATTTCAACAGTATTGAGAAGCCATCCATGACCAAGAGTAGCCTCTACACTTATTCCTACACTGATTGAATAACCCTGTTCCTATGGTCTCCCTTGGCAGCGCTCCATCATTAATATGCATGGGGCACTGCTGAGGGGGAATCATGGCCTTGTACATAGATACATTCCATGTAGGCTCTACATGGAGCCTACACAGATTTTATTAAATCCTGGGAAATTTCATTTCAACCAGGGCTTCTGTTGGCTTGTAAATGTAACTGTCAATACAGTTCCATGCATTCAAGAAGATCCTCCCACTGACCACCTCTGGGAGTTTTTGGCACTTGTTCCAACACAGAAAATTTAAAATTACTATTTCTGCATTGTATTGTATGTTTCATCAAGGAGTTGGTTTCTATGCCATATGTAATGTCATATATATGTTCATATATATATGTTTCTTATGTGCCCTTTCTGTTTTCCCTATGCAAAATGCACCACAATGGCATATACAAATATGTACAACTCCAATTACATTTGTGATAACTTTGTGATGTTAAGTTCCTTTCCACGGCTAATCAAATATATCACATCAGTGTTACTAATGTAAAGACATTGCCTACAACTACCACATTTGTTTATACCCATTTTTGATTATTACTTGTATTATGTTTGTCTTGGACATTATTAGATTCATACAAATTCTTTAAGCAAACTCCCATCCTATAAGTAAACTTTGGGAAGCTCTTAAAATATTTAGAGTACCAGGCAGCTGTCTAAAGAGTTTCTAGTATTTGCAAATAATGCCTTTAATACTGAAATGTTCCCTATTGTATTCCAAACAAAGGGCAGTTCTGCAATTATTGTCATTGTGTTGCCTTAAAATGTTTAAATCATTATTTGAACTAGAATCACAACTGACCCCTAAAATAGGTATAAACCCTTTGCTCCATCCATCAACAACTTCAAAAATTATGTTGGAAAAAAATATTGGGGTACCCTCTTTGTATGAACATAGTCCTCAGATTTTCACATTCATATATAAAATCATTGTATAAGGAAGTGATACGGGCTGCCCGTACTAACTGGCCATTGACAATACTTCTTTTTTGTGACAAGGGATGCTCGCTACTAAAGTGAAGGAAAGAGTTACAATAAGTTGGTTTCCAGTAAATTTTTGATAAAAATCTCTGTGAACCTCTATCTCTGGAAATTGTTACATCCAAGAAGTTAAATCTTTCATCTGTTATATGGGATGCAAATTTGAGGAAGTCTGTTGTAGTAGATATGTAATTAAATTCTACTAATAGTTCTTTAGTACCTGTCCATATGATACAAATGTCATCAAGGAACCTAGAATAGTGGTAGCAATGCTGGAAAAACGTCTCTACCATTCAAATAACACTAGGTTACCAAAAATTGGAGCACACGATGAGCCCATTGCTATACCAGTTTTTTGTTGGAAATTTTCACCTTCAAAATATATATATTATTGCACTTAAGTGCCAGTTCCATAAAATCCACTATAATATACAATGGTCATCATGGGAAAGGAATTCAGATCTAAAAATTACCTCCTCAAATCACTCCATCCTCACTTAATGTGGGATAACAGTGAACAAGTCAACTGCATTGATAGTAGCAAACAAACCATCCTCACGGAAATTAATTTTACCCATCCTTGCCAACAAATTTCATGAATCAA
>NC_056730.1:552228855-552248855 GCF_019279795.1 Protopterus annectens | reverse complement strand
GCAATATCCTAATTGTTTTTACTTGATTGATTTAGATATATATATTTTCTGGCTTCTGATCTGTGCTGAAAGTGCTAATTTTCTCCCACCCTTATTCCTGCTGTGTTAAATACTGGTCAACCAACTTGTGTTCCCCACCCTCCCTCCCTCTTGGTGTCTTCTTGTTATACTTGGTGGCTTTGCAATTGCCCGTCCCTACTGTATATTTAATCTGTGACACTCCTCCTAGTCAAGTGTTATTAGCTCATTCTACCTAATACAGAGAGGAAAAAAATGCACTTTATTCACCTGCTTTTACTGTATTTGTGTTTCTTTCTACTTTATTACTTTATTTTGCTTTTGCCTCTGCTTGAAAGTACTCAATTGTACTTATTCTGCTGCATTTATTACTGCTTGGTAGTAGCCTGATTAAATTGTAACTGGTATTCTAAGCCTTTTGGTTTAAGCACTTGGGCTTCATACCAGTTGTTTTACATTAAGAAGGTTTGTGGTCTGCACTGTTGTGGCAGGACAGGTAGCTTACATCCTTCTAATTTGGGAATTGCTGATTGAAGGCACAGTGTCTGTTTCTAAAAGTGTATTAGTTCTGTTTTAAGCACTTGGGCTTCAGGCCAGTTATTTTACATTAAGAAGGTTTGTGGTCTGCACTTTTGTGGGAGGAGAGGCTAGATTCTGCCCTTCTGAGCAGGAAATTTCTGGTTAAAGACTTATTGTGCCTGCTTATTTGAACTGTTTTTTTTTTCTGAAATTGGTGCGCTTTGTTTGCTGTAGCATAGATTAGATTCAGGCCTGCTGAATCTAGCTTTGTTTATACAACTTGAGCACTGATCCAGGCCATCTTTTTTGGAGAAGGTTCCCCTGCACCCTAGTGGCAGGAGTGTGCAGTTAGAACGTGTGTGATTGAAGATTGCTGGAAGAAGGCTAAGTTTTGAGATTTTTACTGGTCAGTTGGGTAATTTGTTTAAATCAGTTTGCTTGTTTTCTATTGTTTTATATAAAAAAGAAAAAAATGCACTTTATCCATCTGCTTTTACTGTATTTGTGCTTCTTTCTACTTTATTACTTTATTTTGCTTTTACTGCCTGTTCTTAAAAGTACTTAATTGCATTCATTCTGCTGCATTTATTACTGCTTGTTAGTAGCTGATTAAATTGTAACTGTTATTCTAAGCATTTGGTTTACGTATTTGGGCTTCAGACCAGTTGATTTACATTAAGAAGGTTTGTAGTTTGCACTGTTGTGGCAGGACACATAGCTTACATCCTTTTAAGTTGGGAATTGCTGATTGAAGGCTTAGTGTCTGTTATTCTGAAGTGTATTAGTTCTGGTTAAGCACTTGGTCTTTGGGACAGTTATTTTACATTAAGAAGGTGTGGTCTGCCCTCTTGTGGGGGGAGAGGGTAGATTCTGCCCTTCTGAACTGGGAGTTTCTGGTTAAAGTCTTATTGTGCCTCCTTATCTGAACTGTTTCTTTCTGAAATTGGTACACCTTGTTTGCTGTAGCATAGACTAGATTCAGACCTGCAAAATCTAGCTTTGCTTGTATAACTTGAGCACAAATCCAGGCCATCTTTTTTTGGAGAAAGTTCCCCTGCACCCTAGTGGCAGGAGTGTGCATTTATAACTTGTCTGATCGAAGACTGCTGAACGGGTCTCAGTTTTTAGCTTTTATTGGTTAATTGGGTAATTTGTTTAAATCAGTTTGCTCATTTGCTACTGTTAAATATATATATATATATATATATATATATATATATGTATATATATATATATATATATATATATATATATATATATATATATATATATATATATATATATATATATATATATATATATATATATATATATATATATATATATATATATATACACACACACACACACACACACACACACACACACACACACACACACACACACACACACACACACTTTATGCATTGCCGCTTAGTTAGGGTTAAACTATTCCTGGCACCATTAAGACTGTTCTTCAAATGTTCCCTTAGTACATGTCAGATTTTAGTTTTAGCACTCAGACCTGTTTGAGCTCAGCACTTGTTCAGAACTCGTTGTAAGCACTAAATAAGCTTTGAATTACTACAGCACTACACTTTCCTCACTTATCTAGAGGAAAGCAGTTTTTAGTACTTAATAAATAGGACCTATCCAGGCATGTCTAAGGGTCAGCTCCCAGTGTTTTCTCCTGTCTACCTGATAAATCTGGGCATCTTGGGGCAATGCAACAATTGCCTCATGTACACAGACAACCCTCTCGTCCTACCACCCAACACTACAACCTGTGAAAGTTGCACTTACATAGCCAAACTGGAAATAAAGCTGTCTTCACCCAAGACTGGACTGGACAGTCAAGAGGAGAAGGTAAACACTGGCATCAGACCACACTCATCACATAGTCCCTCAAAACCTACACCACAAAAATACACACATAGAAACACAAAACTCACAGCTACATTCACAGAGGCTCTCAGTAAAAACCTGCCCAAGCAACAGAGCCCACCAAAATACACACATAGAAACACAAAACTCACAGCTACATTCACAGAGGCTCTCAGTAAAAACCTGCCCAAGCAACACGGCCCTCCAAAGCAGAAATGCAAGCAACCTCCATCCCCCAACACAACCCAAATGACACATAGCCCACAAACTCAGTGTGCCACTCAACTACAGCCCATAAGGCATAACAACGTACCCAATACTCTAGTCATAGGTGACTCCATAGTCAGGCACACTGATGTTCCACTCACCAGGCTAAACAAGGAGAAAGTTACTGTCAGCTGCCTGTCAGGTGTCAGGATCTGCCACATAATGCACCCACTCAGGTCATTCCACAACAAGTACAAATATGACACTGTCATTGTCCATGTTGGTGTGAATGACCTGAAATGTACCTCTCTAGACTACATGAAAAGAGACATGGAGGAGCACTCCGATCTTATAGCCCTAGCAGGTATAACCCTAGCCCTGAGTAGCATCCTGCCATCACCCAGAATTATATCACAGTACAAGGACAAAATGATTGACTTCAACAATTGGCTAAGCTTCTGGTGTCATTCTAAGGGAATCCAGTATCTGTCTGTCTAGGATGACATGATCAACAGACCACTATGCTTTGCCAAAGATGGCCGGCACCTGTTGCCCTTAGGATTCCGAATACTGGTTAAGGCTCTTGCCACCCATATAGTGCCTTCTTTAAGGAAAGGTTCAAATGACAAATTCACCACCATAACAGGTACAAGCAAGCAAAATCTGAGGGCATTGCTACTCAGTGCTAGAAGTCTAAACCTCAAAATGCACTCACTCGAGGCACTCCTTAAAATGGAGAACATCGACATCTGTACAATGTCAGAGACCTGGTTCAAGGCTCTAGAGAGCACTGCTGCATTACCAGGCTATAATTCATACCACACCTTTCGGCCACCTAACCTGAACCAAAACACTAAAGGTGGAGGTGTGTCCATAGTCATTAAGGATATCCACACCTCCAGGCTAGTTGCTCAGCATAATGCATCTGAGATTATCCAAGTGCAACTAACTCTGGGCAAGACCGCAGTCCAAACTGTAGCTTGCTACAGATCTCCCACCATACCCCAGGATTCCCACTCCTCATTTCTTGATACACTGGAAAATATTAGGGTACAACCCAACACCTTAATAATGGGCAATTTCAACTACCCCATAACTCCTTTGCTCAACGTTTTCTGGAATTCATAAATTCCAATGCCTTGGATTAACTTATCCACACCCACACCAGGGGCAGCAATATCCTAGACCTGGTCATTACCAATATGGGTGACCGGTGTTCTACAACAAAGGTCAATTCCTCGTTGGTCAGATCCAACCACAAGCTAATCACCTTAGACATTCACATCCCACCCCCACCCCCACTAGAGAAGCTACTGTAAAAAATTTCTCCAAAGCCAACTTCATGCTTCTTAAGACTGAAGTGGCAAACTTTGCGACACCCATGCAGACGGACAATAGAGGTATGACTGCTGAATCCTACACAAATGCATTTTATAAGCACTTACATGAGTGCATGGATCGTGCTATTCCTAACAGAACCAAGATGCTATTCTCCAAAAAAATTAGGCCAATTTGGTGTTCCCCTGCCATAAACAAACTCTACAACAGAAGAAAAAAACTGTTGCAAAAAAGAGTAAAATCCCATAATTGGAGGAACTCCCTGGTCAGCCTCAGTAAACAGCTGAGATCCCTCATAAAATCCTCCAAAGCTAGTTACGAAAACAAAATTGCCACTGATTGTAAAGACAACCACAAAGCATTCTATACATTTGTCAAGCATCTCAATGGAAACACTTAGATTTGCTCTGAGTTACAGCACAATGGGACTAAATATACAGAACCAACTGATATTGCCAGCATTCTGGCAGATAGGATCAGTGCTAACTTTACCCACCCCCCTCTCCCCCTAAAGGACTCATCTCTATACCAGAAGAATGAAAAGTTCCTGTAATTATGGCTGAACAGGTAAAAACCACACTCTCCGAAGCCAAGAATGCAGCATCCATGGGACCTGACAACATCCCAGGCTGCATTCTACAAAAACTACAGAATGAACTGGCACCCCACCTAAGTACCATGTTCAAGCATAGCCTCACCTCAGGCTTTGTGCCCACTGAATGGCACACAGCAATGGTTATCCCACTCCACAAAGGGGGAACCACAATAGAACCCGGGAATTACCGCCCCATTAGCCTGACGAGCCTGGTCTGCAAGGCCATGGAACATATCATCATGGAACATATAAACAAAGACATTGGTAATCTCCAAACTCTGGACCCTACCCAGTTCAGGTTTGTAAAAGGTAGATCATGTCTCTTAAACCTGATAGACTTCTTTGAAGCATTCACCAAAGCTGTAGACGAGGGTAAGGTGGTTCACACAGCCTATCTAGATCTCGCCAAGGCTTTCAACACAATCCCCCACTCTGGAATTATAGATAAACTCACTAAACTAGGTATAAATCCCTATGTCACAAGATGGGTTGCTAACTAGTTCACTGACAGAACCCACACTGTGAAAGTAGCAGACTCCAAATCCGACTTCAGACCAGAGACAAGTGGAGTACCACAGGGTTCAGTCCTGGGTCCACTCCTGTTTGTTATCTACTTCTCTGAAGTACAGGCTAACACAGAAGGTCTTCAGCTAATGAAGTTCACCACATATGACTGCAAACAAGGAGCCATAATCAAAACTCCTAATGATGTGGACATCCTACAAAAGGGCCTCACTGAGACAGATGCCTGATGTCAAAGCCATGGCCTCAAGCTCAATGCCAAAAAGTGCATTGCCATCCCCTTTGGTAAAAACTCTGTACCCATGAACTACCACATAGGCAGTAGTCTACTTAACACCAAAAGTGTGATAAGAGACCTTGGGACACAGGAGGACAGTAGTCTCTCCTTTGATAGTTCCATTGGCAAAGTAGTCAGGAAATCCTTCTACATGGCACACCTCATCACAAAAGGTTTCTCATCCAGGAAAAAAGAGGTCATTGTTCCCCTCTATTCATCACTCATTAGACCCATGATAGAGTACAATGCCCCTTTTGGTATGTACCTCACAAGACATCTACAACAACCAGAAAGGCCGCAGAAATACCTCACAAAGATGATTACCAGCCTCAAACAAATGCCCTACACAGACTGTCTCAAAAAAACTCCAGCTTTACTCTGTCACATATCGCCTACTCAGAGGCAATCTCTGCCTAACATACAAAGCTATGTCAAACCCAGAGCTGTTGGACATGCTCCACTTAAAGAAATCCCAATCCCTCTGAGCTACATGCTCTGGGGACCTAAACCTGGTCACCACAATAAACAGAACATGCTGGAGGGATAGATTCCTGTCCCGGAGACTCCTCATACTCTGGAACAAACTACCCATCTATATAAAACAAAGCTCCTATTAGCACTCTTCAAGAAAAATCTTGATAATTGGATGGAAATAGAAAATTCACCTCGGGGATCACTTCTGTGGCTCTGCTCGACAGGAAAATAATTTTCTTGGATGGCGAAAGCCAGGGTACCTTTTTGGGTAGGCTTATATAGGCCCTAGGGCCAATAGCCTAGTACCTACCTATGAACATATACACACACACACATATATATATATATATATATATATATATATATATATATATATATATATATATATATATATATATATATATATATATATATATATATATGTATATGTATAGACATCAATAACTTTGACCACAAAAGCTCGGCAAAGCAAATGCCAACAACACACCATGTAAATACAATGAAAATCCTCCAACATGCAGTTCAAAACTCAAAAAAAGAGAGAGACAAAAGCAACTTTTTTGTAAGGGGTCAAGGTTCCGCTGTACTCCTCCCACTACCACACTACCTGGTAGTTATACATGCTCCCTGAGAAAGGGGTGAATCACCCAGTCCTTGAAACTAATCATTGTACATACCTATTGGTCATCTACATTGGTGACCAAAATGTGTCAACATAACAGGTGTCAGCATTTGGGAATATCAACTAAAATCACAGCTCCCATACACACACACACACACACATATATATATATATATATATATATATATATATATATATATATATATATATATATATATAATATATGTATGTATATACAATTATGAAAAACAAGTAATCTCCGTGGTATCCCCAAAATCTCAAAATAACCCACTAAAGTTTAGTGGGTCTAAAAACAAAACAGTGTAGGAAACTTCTCTGTGTGGAAGATTTTCAGTCCATATATTTCTAGTTAATCACTGTATATTAATCAGATCAGACAATAGTAGTAGAAGTAGCGAACGTAAACTCGTCTTAAGTCAAAACAAAACAAAAAGTAATAATAGAAAATATATAATTGTACAGCATTACTAAGTATTCGAAAGTAATCCAAGCAAGGCAGGCAGTCTCTTTCCAGTCGAAAATCCTTTATTAAGTACACAAACAAGCGATCCAAGTAAAACAAAAATAGAGTAATCATTTCCTCACAAGCTTTCTAAATATATATATAATTTTTTATCAGGCAAAGGAGTGGTTTATTGTGCTGTAAAACAAAGTGTTATTGGTACACATGTTAAATTCACATCCCTTCCCCCATCAATGTGACATTCGAGCTGGTTTTGCCCTACCTAGTAGCTGTCATAATAATATATAACCCTAATGTACTTTAAATAAAATTTATAATGATGTGGTACCTCTTATTTAACCAAATTATTAAGTAGATTATTAAGTCTGTGATTTTATCCAAGACAGTATACTACATGGCTGAAAATATATCGACCATAGTTCATTTGGCAATCAAAAAATATATATAAATATATACATATACATTTTGCATGTAAAAATCAATTTCTATTTTCATAACCTTTTGTTAACAAAGATCGTTTTTGTCCTTCTAGACTTCTTCAGGTCTGTGTACAAGAACCCTAAAAACCTATATAATTGTATAATTGGTTAGTGTTGTTATTACACATCATTTTGAATAAAGTGGAAAAAAGAACCAGAAAAAATAAAAATAAGAAAAAATGCATGTATGATGATGGAAACAAAATATACACTTACATTTCAACTGATTTTAAATGGTATTTAAAACCAATTTGTAGAATAAAATAAAATGAAATACACTTAGTCATGTAAGCAATGTGGCAATTTTCTAAGTTCCAATACACTTTTAATTGAACAGTAGTAGTTTAGTCCAGGCGTCCAAAAAGAATTCAGCTTTAATTGCCACATGAGGTCATGTTTCTCCAGAATATTCAGGATGTCTCCTTCAAGATCACCCATGTCTATGCAATCCAGGATGTGGAACTTAAAACCTGTGTGTTTTTTATGAAGCGAAAGGTGTTTGGCTGGTGCATTATTTTTACATCCAGAGCGGATTTCTGACAGATGACATGAAATCCTATGCTTGAGTTTATTTACAGTCTTGCCCACATAGAATGCATCACATTCATTGCACTGTGCCCTGTAAATTGCTTTTTTAGTGTTACAGTCACCCCCTGCACTGGTTTTAATGATCTTTAAATAAGGGCAATAAAAACTATCACCTTGCTGTATAAATATACAAAATGTACAATAAGTTTCACATCTTTTAGTGCTTTTCTCACATGGTCTAGGTTTAAATTCAACAAAACTTCTAATGTTCCTGGCCTTCCTATAAACAAATGATGGGGCTTCACCTAGGATGTTAATCAGAAAAGGGTTTCCTGTGACAATGTCCCAGTTTTCTTCAATAATATTTTATAATAATAATAATATTTTATATAATAATACTGGGGAGGTTGAGTGAAGGTGCTTCAGTCCTTTTCAGTTCTATAATGGGTTCCAGGATTCACTTCACTCAACCTCCCCAGTAGAAAAATGTTAAGTAATTCCACAGAGAATAACAAATGCAAAAATAGCTACATCCTCACATACACTTTGGATTATCACAGTATCAAAAATATTATTGAAGAAAACAGGGACATTGTCACAGGAAACCCTTTTCTGATTAACATCTTAGGTGAAGCCCCATCATTTGTTTATAGGAAGGCCAGGAACATTAGAAGTTTTGCTGAATTTAAACCTAGACCATGTGAGAAAAGCACTAAAAGATGTGAAACTAATTGTACATTTTGTATATTTATACAGCAAGGTGATAGTTTTTATTGCCCTTATTTAAAGATCATTAAAACCAGTGCAGGGGGTGACTGTAACACTAAAAAAGTAATTTACAGGGCACAGTGCAATGAATGTGATGCATTCTATGTGGGCAAGACTGTAAATAAACTCAAGCGTAGGATTTCATGTCATCTGTCAGAAATCCGCTCTGGGTGTAAAAATAATGCACTAGCCAAACGCCTTTCTTAGAAATATATGGACTGAGAATCTTCCACACAGAGAAGTTTCTTGCACTGTTTTATATACAATTATGCAAGCAATGCTTGACACAACAAAAGAATGTTCAACAAAAGCTTAACAAATATAAAAATGAACATCCAGAAGATCAAATTAAAACTAAGGGAACAATGCTAACAAAAAGAAGCAACACACAAAATACTAAAAACAAAATAAACCCTAAAATAATGTTTTTTGCAGGGAGCAAGCCTTTGTGCACCCCGAAGTGGAAGCAGCACCCATCCACACCCACGCTACTTATATGTACCAACCCTCAGATTGCACAGCAGCAGGGAAAGGGTTTATTCCAAATCCCAGCTGTACAGTTATTAAGCATTTGTACACATATATAAAGTACTCTTAATATCCCACACATGATACATCAAACACCTACTAGCAACTCTAGTAATCTAATAATATAAGCAACTACAAGGAAAACAGCACATAAATCTAGCAAACTTAGCAAAACTAACCAAGTTACATATTAACTTGCCTTTTCTCTACTCTTTCAAAAGTGCATTTGCTCAAATCTGCATCTGCTATTTCTGCAACTTGCCCAATTTTGTGAAACAATTGAGTAGCTGGTCATTCCAGATGCTCTCTCTCTCTCTCTAAATATATATATATATATATATATATATATATATATATATATATATATATATATATATATATATATATATATACACATTTATAATATATATATACAGAGAGAGAGAGAAACATAGATATAAATTCATATGCACACACACAAATATATATTGGGATACTTAAAAATATCTAAACAGCATAATATCGACACCACAAATATTGAACCAAATATATCTAAATATAAACTGTTTACTGAATTAAGGTCATACTAGGGATGGGTTTATGCCCTTTCTTCACTTCTGAGTGACAAAATCATTGTTATATGTCAGTGCCAGTTTTGCAGAAGGTAGCACACTCACCTATGTTATAGAAATGTGTGAGTTCCCACACCATGTAGATCAATTGCTGATACTGCAGTGCAGCATAAGAGGTGCTGCACTCCTGAGTGTGTTATCTTTCAAATGAGATGTTTTAAATTGATAGAGAGAAAGATCACTGTCAATCTATATAAATCCTCTTAAAGTTATAAATACTGGGAAAGTTTTTTTCTTATATTTACTAATTATCATTCAGTAAACATGATTATTTGAACCCAATACATATACACACACACACACACACACACACACACACACACACACACACACACACACACACACACACACACACACACACACACACACACATGCACACACATGTAGTTCATGGGTTTGGGAGCTTGTCTGCATGTCAGAAGATGTAGGGGGTTTGTTTTTATGTTTTGTAAACTTCAGTGTTTTGAGTAGGTGTCTCCTATGGTTTTAGATGTTTTGGGTTCAAATAATCATGTTTACTGAATGATAATCAGTTACTCATAGCTCTACTTATCACCCTTTTCCATTTTCAGCAAGAGGCAGTTTTAAAATGGTTTGCTTTCATAGAAACTCTAAAAACCTTATTTGCAGGGATATGTGAATCACTGTCTCTGATATGACTGTCAAGTTCTATTCTCGTAGATACGTTTTAGTCACTACTATTTGAACAATATCTCATGGTGAAAGAGCTTTCAGAGACAGGCCATTTTGCATATTAAATCCTCAAACAAATTCTAAAAGGGAATTTTACAAGATTTCAGATAAGGTCAAAATTATGTGCAAGTGATGGTAAGACAGTCAGGAAATGCAGGGAAAATACTATGAAAAAACCAAGGAATGTAAACAAACAAAAACAAAAAGAAATCGATGAATAGTGTTTTTATCATATGGTAATCTAGTAGTCCAATAAAAGAGATAAACAACAAAGAGAGGAATGTGGCAGTTGCATATTTCTTTTAATTCGCTAATTTATTCTTTTAGCAAGCAGAAAACCAGGAAGACATTGAGCTGTGCATGAGCTCTGTATGTATTTGTGTCTGCATGTCAGAATGTATATTGTTTGTGTATCTGTATATACATATGTGTATATATGTTTATCGCTATATAGCTATGTCCAATTAAAGTGGATAGGGCCAATAAAAGTGGTCAAACATGTAATTGCTTACTGTGTGCATTAGTTGCTTCTTTTGCTGACTTAGAAAGTTATTGAGATATGCAACAATTAACCATTCTTTAGTCAGCTGTAACTTTTAAATCTTGTGCTGATAAACACTGCCCGTGCAGTCTGGTCTTTGCTGTTATTAGCATAGCAGTAAAATTATATATATTAGTAAGGGTGCTGCTAGAGCAACGCTCCAAAAATTGTGGAAAGTGAAGTGGGAAGTCTTTCTCAGTGACACATAGACTGCAGTTTCTGTTTATTGATTTTTGCCTTTTATTACATATTTAGTTATTGTCATTGTAGTGTTAATGTTGCTACCAGCATGGGTGAATTTCTTTATTCCTGTGGTCATACAATCACTGAATCAGCATATATAACAAAGAGGCTGTGGGGGAATAAAGCCCTCATGTCATGGGGGTGTGAGTTGAGAACCCTAACATAAACACATTTTTGTATGTTAACTAGGCTTCTGTCGTACTGTCATACTGGATTATTTTTATTGATATTCCCCATATAACATTATTAGTTTAAGGTTCTGATGAGATGTGTGGTCAATTGTTTTCTGTATTTTAAGTGGGTTTCTCTTATATTGGCTAAACATTGTTCTCCCTCATAATGCCTTTTTTAGGCATTGTCAACCTGGCAATGCTTCTGACATAGCAACACAAAACCAAGAAAATCTAAAGGTGTTACTGCTCAATGCTAAGAGCCTAAACAAGAAACTTGACTCTGTAAAAGCTTTCCTCATCTTAGAGAATGCTGACATCTATGCAGTTAGTGAGACATAGTTTAAAGCTACAAAGAGTGCCCCAGCAGTGCAAGGTTATAATGACTTCCACATATTTAGACCAGCTAGTACATAGGCAGACACTGAAGGTGGTGTCTCAGTTTACATCAAAAATAAATATACCTCAAGGTTGGTCAAACAGGATGATGCACTTGAGCTTCTCCATGTTCAAATCACCATGAACAAAGTCTCATACCAATTCTTTGCAAGCTATAGATCTCCACCTATGACTTAGGAAACACATAACACATATTGAAGCTTACAGGAAACACTCAACATCCCATCCAATACCATATTCTGGGTGACTTTAATTACCCTGCTATTATCTGGGAATCATATATGACACCAAATGTGCAGGCACAGAGATTCCTGGACTTTGTAAACATAAACTCCCTGGACCTGATTTTCAATAAACCATCCAGAGTGCAAACATACTGGATCTGGTCCTCACTAATATGGGACAGCACTGCACGTACCCTAGTGTAATGACCTTTCTGATGAGGTCAGACAACAAAACAGTCTCCTTTGAAGTAAAATAAAACCCAGCACACCAGCTAAACCTGTAATGTTCAGCAAACACTCTAATACTAACTTCCTACTATTTAGTGATAACCTGGCAAATGTTCAAGCCTCCCTAAACCCTGAGAACACTGCTACCTAAGTGGAACTGTTCACAAAACCCTATACAAGCATGTTCATAGCTGCACAGAGGCAGCTGTACACACAATGAATAAGTAGAGACCTAACGTAGAACACATTTAAGGATTGTATGCATACCACAAGCAAAAACCTATAATTCAAAATGGAAAGGGATGATGATGAAATGGGGGGGGGGGCAAGAAACAAGGAGAGGCTGGGATTTTGGATGCATATTCTTAAAGAGAATAATAATAACCATACATAATATTATATTCATAAAATAGCAGAAAGTATTCTAAGAACTAAACCAACATGGGAATGGAGAAAGGAGATTATGTTGTTAGGGATGACTGCAATTAGTGATACAGACAATTTTCAAGAGGGGTCTGGAATTTATTGGAGAAAACTGGCAAAAGAACCAAGGTATTGGTAGCAAATAATTAGAGAGGGAAAGGTAATAGAATGGGAAGAAGCCAAGAATCTATTTGGACTGCAAATTAGGGATTCTCATCTAGATCAAGGGAGGTCATAGTCTCCCTATACTCATCACTCATCAGACCAATGATTGAGTACAATGCCCCATTCGGAATGTATCTGACCCGACACTTGCAGCAGCTGGAGAGGCCACAAAAGTTCCTCACCAAAAGGATAAAGGGTCTCAAACATCTGTCCTATGCTGCCCGACTGAAAGAACTCCAGCTCTATTCAGTCGCTTACCGCTTGCTCAGAGGTGACCTTTGCCTAACATACAAGGCCATGTCAAACCCAGATTTGATGAATATGCTTCACCTCAAAAATCTAGATCCGTCAGAGCCACAAGGGCGGAGACTTAAACCTCGACACGGCTATTAATAGGACGTGCTGGAGGGATAGATTCATCACCCAAAGACTCCCTATGCTGTGGAATAAAATCCCAGTATATGTGAGGCAGAGCACCTCGCTGGCCTTGTTCAAGAGAAATCTTGACCAATGGATGGGAGATCGCAGATATACCCCAGGGATTACCTCAGTGTCACTGCTCAACAGAGACACAGCAAAATAATGGGTATAGTTCCCCATACTAAAGGGGTGGCGTAAGCCACAAAACTATGGGCTAGGCTTGTAAATGCCCTCGGGCAGATAGCCTAGTATGAACCTATGAACCTATGAACCTATTACCTTCCCTATCAAGGATTGATATTAGAGTATAGGCAAAGAGAAAGAAATAGGGTATCCTAAGTGAAAGATCAGCACTGGAAGAGTTTTTAGTAGAATTTAGAACAGAAGCTGCTGTTAAAAAGAAATAATTAGTAGAGCCAATAAAATATTGCATGATAACTATAAGAGTAAATCAGAGGAGGTTAGAAAGGATTGGAAAGAAAGATTGGATAAGCAATTTATAAAGAAACAGTAGGGGGATATGTGTATGTCTCCAAATATGCAACAAAGTCTAAAAGATTTAGAATCTTCACTTGAAGTGTTTACATGGGTATTTTATACTCCAAGAAAACTCCAAAGAATTTTTCCTCGGGTAGAGAGCAAATGTTGGAGGTGTGATGGGGAAGAAACAGATAACCGGGAACATATTTTCTAGGAGTTTGAGTTGGCAGACCTTAAAGATTCCTACTGTGTCAGAGATACTGGGTGAGCAAATTGGTGTAACTAAGGAAATTAGTTTTTTTGAGATGTGATACAGAACCAGAATTGCCTAGACAGAGTAAGACCTTGTTCAGTCTAATTATGATGGCTTCAAAAAAAATAATTACTAGAAAATGGAAATGAAATTCTAAACCAACTATACAAGAAGTAGCAAATATAGTAACAGAGATAAAACAATTGGAATTGGGATCATTAGAAAAGGGTAGCAACAAATTACATAGAAAAAAATGTGAATTGTAGGAACAATACACGCAGAGGAGGAATGAGGTTTAAAAGACGGCAGGATTTGAATAAACTATGTAGTGTTTGACTGATAATGACTGGATAGATTATACATGGTGTGTAATGTTTGCAACCAAAATTATGTCAATATGGTTTGTGATGTATCGTGTTTGCAACTGAAATTATGTCATTATGGTCTGTTTTCATTTATATAAATGTATGATTGCCTATGTCATATGTAATAATCTAATAAAGATGTTTCTTGTTCAAAACACAAGAAAAGAACTAACTTAAAAACAAGTCACCCTGCTGGAATCCCAAAGTCAATAGGATGTATAACAAAAAGAAGAAAATCATGGCAAACATTAGGAGGTGCAATACACAGCAAGATAAAAGCATTCTCACAAAAATAACAATCAAGTCAGTGCACAAATAAAGTCTACTAAAACCACTTCTGAGGTAAATCTGTCTCCGCAGGACCAGGACAACCACAAGGCATTCTTTATCTTATTTTATTCACAATCAAATTTCAATAAATAAATAATCTGTATCTGCAACCTCAAAGGTTGTGTGCAGAGGTAATTTTTAAACAAGCCATCACCAGTGACCTAAAATATATAGCAAACCTATGGGCAGACAAATACAGTTCTAACCCCCCCCCCCCAAACTCTCCTCAAGAAATACCAAATCTAACTCCCCCATATATTGCTAAGGAACATATCCTCAATGCTCTCTTTAAGGCAAAGAACAGTGCACCAATGGGCCCAGATAATGTCATAGGCTGCCTTCTAAATAGGATGAAACATGATCTATCAGGCCATGTGTAATTACTGTTCAGTTGTAGCCTCCAAACAGGCCTTGTGCCTCATGAATGGAGAATGGCAACCATCACCCCTCTGCACAAAGACCGTTCCTCTACAGACCCATAAGTCTCACTAGTCTCGTATGCAAAGATGCAGAGAGATTTAACATCAAAATGATCAGTAATGACACAGGAAACCGCTATAAACTGGACCCAACCCAGTTCAGTTTTGTCAAATGCATGTCATGCCTATTCAATGTGGTGGACTTCTTTGAGAAGGTGACCAAAGTAATGGATGAGTGCAAAATGGTCCACACTGCCTACCTTGATCTGGCCAAGGCAATTGACACAATACCCCACTTGGACATTGTTGACAAATGCAAGTAGTTAGATATAAACCCTTATATCACCTGGTGGACAGCCAGCTGGTTCACAGACAAGACCCAGGATGTTACAATTGGGAGTCTACTTTTACAAAGAGGCCAGTATCAAGCAAAGTCCCTCAGGTATCAGTCCTGGGACCTCTCCTTTTTGGCATTTACTTCTCTGAAGTCAAGGTCAACATCAAGGGCCTCTGGCTAACTACATTTATGGATGATTGCAAATTAGTAACTGACATAGAATCCCCCACCAACTCTAATCTTCTCCAGGAAGGGCTGACACAGACAAATAACTGGTGTCAGAGACATGGACTAAAACTAAATGCCAAGAAATGCATAACAGTATCCTTTAGGAAGTCAGCCATTCTGGCATATTGACAACATAGCCCAGAGTCAACCAAGAAGTCAAGAACTTGAGCACATATATAGACAGTAATTTAGCCTTTCAACATCATGTGTGTACAGTAGTGAGAAAATCATTATACGTTGTGCAACTTATAAACAAATGTATGTCATTTAGTTCCAAGAAAGTCATTGTTCTACTATATTCAGCACTCAACAGACCTATCATTGATTACAATGTCCCATTTGGTGTGTATCTAATCAGGCACACCCAACAACTGAAATGTCCACAGAGATTCCTCATTAAAACAATTCTGGGTGTAAAAACATGTCCTATGCTGACCACTAAAAAACCCTATCCCTTTATTCTGTCTCTTGCAGGCTGTTAAGGGGAGATATATGCCTAGCATACAAGACATCATCAGACTCCACTCTGATGGACCTCCTGCATACCTACCTGCAAAACAAACAGCAATAGGATTACTTGTTCTAAAGATTTAATTAAACCTTGCCTATGATATAAATAGGACCTGCTGGAGAGAGTGGTATGTACCTGAGAGACTATCCCTTCTCTGAAACAGGTTCCTCATCCATGTGAAGCACAGTTCCTCCCTAACCCAGTTCAAGTGTAACTTAGACAACTGCATGGGGAGTTAGAAATTCACCCCTAATTTGGCACCTATGTCTCTAATTACAGGTAGCCTGTAAATGTTTCATCTTCCAGGCCCCTGCTTGTAAATATTTTATCTCCCAAGACCCTGCTTAAACTTATCAAGAGTACCAGAACGTGTCAGAGATTTGGGATGATAGCTAGGTGTAAAAAGACCACAGTGGTTGTTAGACTACTACACACCTATAAATGTATGACTGTGATAAAGAAAAGATGTTTCAATAACCAAAGAAGATGCAATGCCAGTAGTAAATAAAAATCTGCAATAATTTTAAACCAACAAAGAAGGATAGGAACAACAGGCCATGGGACTATTAAGTGAACAGGACTGTGTGCTCGATTGTAGTAACAGTAGCTTCTACACAAGTTACAAGGGATCACTTTTAGGGATAACTGCATAGCAACAGTAATAAAAGATCACAGAGGTATTTTCAATGATTGCAACAACAAGAGAATAGCTAAGAGTGTACCTCATAGCAGAGCACTGCCCACAGTACTGCTAAGAGTAACTAAAATCAGCCTATTAAAGAAATGTAGAGGAGGTAAGTAGCATATAACTAAAACAAGTCACATGAGTCTTAGGAGTGAAAGTTGTAGGAGTAGTAATGCATATCACACAGTACTGTAAAAACACATTCAACTTACAGCAAATTTGAAAATCCCTGAAAAGCTCAAAAACACACACTGGCCAATAGCAATAACACTTGTTTAAAGGTCTAAAGCAATCAGAAGCCTAGAAGCCACCTGGTCCCCTCCCAACTTAACTAGGAAAACCCATAAACAATTTCAAAACAAGATCTCTTAAAAGACAGCATTTGTTTACAACTAGCACAGTGTACTCTGTGAAGTGCAGAAGGTTAGTTATGCTTGTAATGATGTCACAGATGGTCAAGCACAACCACAGAGAACATTTTGTGACTAATAAGTGCAAAAGGTGAAACAGATTTCCTGTTTTAGTACCACATAAAGTAGGATGTCAAAACACTTTCCTAGCAGTGTGTACATGCCAGATATAGATATCAAAAGCTGAAAGAGCTATGATGGCACATACAAAACTGCTGGAATCTCACAAGTAGAGAGAAACCTAGTTCATCTAAATAAAGGCCATTTGGCCATTATACACTATCAATTAGTTGAACCCGAGTTTAATTAGTTATCCAAAATAGCTCCAAACGAAGTAACTGCAAACATGGAAGCTATCTTTTCAGGCAAGGCAATGCAGTAAATCTTATACCTGACAATTGCCCAAAATTCAGCTTCAACAACTGAAACAAATTTATAGCAAAACATGTTGTTGGGAAAATAACCACAACTCTGATATTCCTATAATTTAAGAGCCCAGAAGAATGGATGCAAGTTATAAAAGGATTGCTGAGAAAGCTGATGAATCAGGAGCCCGTATGTAATGCTTTTCGGATGCAGCTCATAACCTGTGGAATGTGAATGTTCCCTAGATACATGCTGATGAATCAGGGACTAAGAAGCTTTTTTTATATTAACACATCATTGACTCATTGACCATGTTACTGTCACTGAGCCAATGACCTCTTTCAAGAGAGAGACCTGAGGCAGTTTTTATACTGACTAGGGAAAATTTGGCCAGCACACCAGGGACCTTCACCTACTCTTTTTGCTCTTTTTGAAAAGTGTTGTTGGATCCATTTTATCTACCTCACTCACCACCATCTCAGATGTGTTTACTGTCTTATCCAAAGGACAGCACACTCAGGAGTGCAGCACCCCCACACTCATGTTGCACTGCAGTAATAGGTAATAGAAAATTAATTCAACTACCTTGTGCGAGAATAGAGTCCACAGCCTTAAGCACCAAAGGCTAGTGGGCTACCTGTTGAGCTGTTGAGAATGCACCCTGCTACGTTTACCTAACCATCCACTAGAAGGGAGTGTTAGACACTCTATAATTGGCTACAAGCCTAAAATGGCTTTCGCCAAAACTAGTATCTTATTATGCTCACTTACCCAAGATTATCTAGTATCAATAAAAGCAGACTGGCAGTCAGACCTGATAGCAAAGGTTGCCTGATAGAACAAATGAGGTCTACACAGAGCATGGAAGTAATTTGAGGAGGAACACAAGGCATTAAAATACTGTTTGCTGAAATATAAGAAAATGATAGCAACCACTGTGTTGTGTGAAGCTTGTGGTTTTGTGTACAGCAACAACAGTTACATTTTCCAAGTAAAATTTGTCCTCATGGTGAAATTGTGAGTGGCAATGTTAACATTAAATTCCCTGCAGTAGTAGTATGTAGAAAATGTACAAAAACAGTTGATGTAAAACCTGAACAGCTTGCAGAAGAATGCTAATTGCGTGTTTTGTCTTGAATGTTTAATAATTCATGATATGCACTCCTAACATGATTTCTAAACAAGATGTTTTGAGATCTGTCCCTACTAACCAGTATTACATTAGCCTGCACACTGTAAAGAGCTCAAATGTTCTTTTTCTTTTTCTTATTGCATTACATTCATTTTAAAGAAAAGCACAAAAACAGCTGGAAGAAGGAATGCTGGTAAGAAAGTGTTTGAGTTCCAACTGGGCATACCTGTCAACTGTCCAGAATTGTGCAGAAAATCCATATTTTTGCCTCATACATTTGGTGTGTTCCTTATGAAATTTGTGGTTGTCTGGCAAATCACTGAAGGTTGAAGTCATTAAATAATGACATACATTTGAATTACAACCGTTATATCCTTCAGAAAATGTATGGTGACACAAATACTGTTATTCTAGCAACTTCTAAGTTTATAAGACCAATATTTAAAATCCGTCTCTATTTTTTGGGCCCTTGTCCCCCCATTATTGTAGTCTTTGTCCAGATTTCTTGTGCTAAAATGTTAAGAGATATGTATTTGGGCATAGTTTTATAAAGAATTCTTTTAATAGTTTGTTGTTATTTTGAAATGCACATTTTAAATGCTAAAATGTACTGACACGCTGCTATTCTTTCTTAAAATTCAATGTTACATTCAACTGATTTGTATGAGGAGTTTCTAACTTTCTGCTTCCTAAATTGTTTGTACCCATTTCATGAAGATTATAAACCCAATATCACCTATATTCAAAGTTTTCTTAATAATAAACCATAGTGGAAGTTATTAATTTCATATTTATCCTTCCATCCACCCATTCATTAATCAGTATCTAATTTATCTATTCATGGTTTCAAGGGAGTCAGAGCATATCCTAACAAAGGTCTATATTGGCCTTCTATGGGTGCAAGACAGAAAAAGTAATATTGGATATGACTATCAGCCATGCTACACGTGAGTCTATGGGCCAGATTCAGGAAGCCTCCGTGTAAGAGTCATAACTCTTACACGGAGGCTGCAGTTAAACGGTGTGATGTCAGCATGTCATGCATATCCATGAGGTGCATGAGGCATGCTGAATCACACTGTAACTCTTACACGGACTGTGTAAGACAGTAGGGGGCGTGTCCGTTGGCTAAGCCCTGCAAGCGG
>NC_056730.1:552062723-552228355 GCF_019279795.1 Protopterus annectens | reverse complement strand
CCAATGTTGAAAAGAGTATGATAAGAATACCTAACAAGCCACCTTATGCAATGCATTCTAGAGGAGTCTGCAGCCTTTTCTTTGGGGCATCCAGAGCCTGGGTATACTTGGCCAGCTCATGTTGATTAGTGCTTTAAACCCACTAAAGATGTATTTGTATTGGCATTCAGGGTTGAAAAGTCTTCTCCCCAGGTCACTTTCAGTCAGCTCAGGCTAAGGTTATGACTCTTGCAGGTCATTCTACACCAGTTGGGCCTACCGGTGTAGGCCAGTTGTTAAATATGCAGGTAGTCTTTGACATCTGGTTGGATTTGGCCTTACAGATTTGTAAAATAGGTTAATGCTAGCACAGGACCTTCTGCAAGCCTGTTACTACCCATTGCGGCCTCTGTTGCACACCCAGTCTAGTGAAGGTGACCTATGGCCCGTTGTTCTGCACTAGCCTGTTAATAATTTATTGCATCATACTGTTTGGTGAGCCTAAGCCATCCCCCCCCCCCACACCTGCTGACGTTAGGGTAAGGGGAAAGTTGCCATCTTCTGTTTTTTAGGGAGCTGGAGAAGGTTAAGCATATAGTTTCTTAGTAAGTTGGAAAATCTTGAGTGTAGGCTCTGAGAAGGACGAGGATAACAGATCCCCCATTATTTGTTTTTAGATGTTCCCTTGTGTGATAAAATGCTTATGATTATGTAGTCCACCCATAAGTGGTCTATAACCTGTCTCTCTCCTTCCAAAAGTGTCTTAATGTAGGTCTGGGTAAGAAAGGAAAAAATGTAGGTCAGCCCTCATTGGAAACCATTCTAAAAGTTGTCATTTAAGTAGTCGTTAAGTATCCTAATTCCATCCCCCTGCTTCCCAGAAAACTGCTACCCTTCACATTTTCACTAAGATTCCCAGGGTAGGCGTATGTGGTCTATTTGGTCTAATATAGATGGCAGAGACCACAACATCTTATCTTATTACTTGATAGAGTCTAAGGCGTTTGGATGTGGTTGATAAGAGAGATTTCTCCTTTGCCATGTTAGGACTTTGAGCTGTTACTTGCTTCTTTCCAGAATCCAGTCCTCCTTTATGGATCAGGCTCTGAATAAATTGGCATCCTTCATTGATTGAAGATTTGAAAAATACTTCTATCACAGCTTCTGCAGTAGGATTTCAAATTACTCTCTGTAATTTAGGCTGTGATGACACTATACCTAGGCGTGAAGACACAGGAATGTGCTCGTGGATATTGGCATGGATTTTTCTCACCAGCTTATTTGGTAAAACCATCCACAATTGCCTGTCTCAGCTTTAAGAACAGGTTGATGCCCTTAATAAAAAAGAGGCTTTGGCCAACAGCATAGTCAAAGTTCATGTGCATCTACATCTACCCCTGAGTCTTTCATTTTCTAGCCCTCCCACCCCTGCCTGCTCTCCGAGAGTTTTCTTATTAACATATAGTAGAACACAAGCAAGCTTTTCGACAGTATCGAACAATGATATTATTAAAATAGTCCAGCATCCGAAGACTTCAATAAAGGAGAAAACAGGTTTTGATTTAGCGCTTTGGGAAGGGTGTGTCACCCTCCTTCCTCAGAAAAATGACAAACACAAGATCAAATGTTATGCTTTTAACAATTAATTGAAAAGTATCAGATCAAGCATTTAGTAACTTAAATAAGGTAACAATTCCAGCAACTCAGTGGTACTTATTTAAACAAACAGTGCTTAAAACTAAGTAAAATAAATATGCTTATTATTATAATTATTTATAAAATATATATATATAATAAAATGTATACATGTATTAGAATTACTATACCTATGATGACTTAGCATACAGAATGTAATAATAATAATAGAAAACTTATAGTGCAAAATATACTGAACTCCTACTCTAAACATTAAAGTGCTAAAATGCTAAACTAAAACTGAAACAAAAAATGCCAAAATCTAACCATTATTTTGTGTGGACCATCCCTTTATAACTTTTCACATTTTAGTTATTGGAAATTATGGCAGTTTAGCGAATTCTGGTTAGATTTTGGCATTTTTTGTTTCAGTTTTAGTTTAGCATTTTAGCACTTTAATGTTTAGAGTAGGAGTTCAGTATATTTTGCACTATAAGTTTTCTATTCTATTATTACATTCTAGTATGCTAGGTCATGCATAGGTATAGTAGGTTTGTACATGTATAGTTTTTATTATATTATATATATTTTTTTATAAATAATTATATGTAATAAGCATATTTATTTTACTTAGTTTTTAAGCACTGTTTGTTTAAATAAGTACGCACTGAGTTGCTAGGTAATTGTTACCTTATTTAAGCTACGAAAAGCATTGATCACCTGATACTAATTTAATTTAAAAGCATTACATTTGGATCTTGTGTTTGTTTTTTTTCTGAGGAAGGAGGGGTATTAACCCCTTCCAAAGCGCTTAAATAAACCTGTTTTCCTTTTATTGAAGTCTTCGGATTTGGATTCTTTTGATATTTTTGCAACAATATCATTTGTTCGGATACTGTGTCGGAAGCTTCGTTTTCCCTGCTTGTGTTTACCGGTTTGTTGTGTCATTTGGGTTTTGCAGTTTGTATATAAGGTAGTAATACAGCTTGCTCTCTTTTGGGGAAGGACAAAGGGCTTGGATCTTTTTCTTTAAAAAAAAAAAAAAAAAAAAAAATGAAGATTTTCATACCATCTTTGGCATGCACAACTTAAAAACAGGAGTGTCCAATATGCAAACATCCAGATTCTCTCCTCAGGGGTCATGCTGTTACTGCAGGGTAACTGAATGGCAGTGCTTGACATGATTGATACCTTTTGGCGTATCGGTGCATAGGTTCACACAGGAGGTTCTTTGTTTTGAGTAGGTGATTACCATTTTGCATAAAAGGTGCTGCTATCTGGTCTCTCCTGTGTGCCAGGAGTGTTGTCTAAGGTTCTACCCGTTGCAGCAGAGTACTTGGTTGAGAAGAACTTTGTGTGTTTCTATGCCCGGACAGAGGGCTCCTTTTGGTCCTGTTATTTCCCTGTTGGCATCTCAGGTCTGGACAATCCTTTAGTTGTATGCATCCCTGGATCTTCATAATCTGAGTCTGAGGGAAGGGGAAGTCCTCTTTCCAGTCTTTACTCAGAAGGATAGGGATGCAGTGGAACATGATTCATTGTCTGTTTTTCATGTCTGTGGGGAAACCCAGGAAGCCATGTCCGTGAAAAGCCATGGTTAAAAAGCCCTGGAAGGGTCCAGGCTCAGGCCCTCCTGGCCACAATCACAGTAGCACATGCATGAAGATGCAAGTGCTGTGGTAGATTGTGAGCTGTCTTTGGTTGCAACAACATGTCCTCATGGAGCTTCTTTTTGTCAGACTTTAATCACGTTTCAGAGTAATAGACTACCCCTTCCCAGTCTCATTTAATTTCACACTTTCTATTTCTGCAGGAGAAGCTGCTGTTGGTCCTGATGATTAATACTTCATTAGCTGTTTTGGTAACCACCCCTTTGTTTAGGAAAGGTGACCCCTACTTGGTGGAGGTGTCACTTAAACTGGCTGGAGCTGTGGGGGGGTTTTGACCTGGAAATGCTGAAAGTTGATACCAGAACCCCTTCTGCTTCACTCAGCATGGAGTAATTATGTTGTATGAATAAATAGGATTGCATTCACTTGTACCCATGTACCTACGCACACTGCAGCTTTGGCCAAGAGTCATAAACCTAGACATCACCATGGCAGCTATTCACATCCTGGGGGAAATGTGCTGATAAATTTCATGTGCGCCATTTCCAGCCTTCTGGAGCTTTTGGGAATCCCATGTGTTGAGTGTCTTCTGGGAATGTGGCACATAATAAATTGTCTTGTACATCACTTCAGAAAATGTAACGCTTTCTGGTCTCCTCTGTGTAGCAGGGCAGTCATAGTTGGTGCTTTGCATGTTCTCTCTCTCTCCCCCATGATGGGGAAGATTCCTGTATTCCTTTCCATTCTTCCTTATTTTTAGTGTACAATTCAAAGAAAGACCAACTTAAACTTATTGTCTTGTGGTGACGCTCATGTGATATTTTAGGTTTTTAGGTCCCTGGTAGTACAGAAAACTATTATGAAACAAACCATGGAGTTCCGTCTTAGTTTGGGCAATATTTCAGTATGTCTCCCAATGTTGCTTGTCATTTAGATCTTTGGCTCCTGCTATATGTCCCATTTGGGGTCTTTGATTGTTTAAAAACTAATGGAAAGCTTTCCAGTCTTCAGATGTGTTTTTTTTAATGTGAAGAACATTGGCCAGAAAGTATCTTGTGCTACGTTAGTCATTTAGCTGCAGTTAAGCCTTCTCTATTTTTGGTACTTGTATGGGCTTGTTTGTTAATGTGCATGTTTCAGGCATTTGTGCACATCAGTCATGTGGACAGCAAAACAATGGTTATACACCATCTGCTTAAACAGCTCCTGAAAGAGTTCCTGCAGCCATCTTCCTTTTAAAAGCCCCTTTTCTCTTTGGGACTTTGGATCCAGGATTGGCAGGCCTGCATTCCTCAAGTCATACTGCATGGTTTGTCTGCTCTGAACTTCTTACTTTATAAAAAATACTGTTCTTGGTAATTACTACTTCTGCTTGCATGATCACTGGGCTGCAGGCTGCTGTTGGTAGGAAACCCTTCTTTGAGTTTTCACACAGTTCAGGTGTCCATTAAGACTAACCTTAATTTTCTTGCAAAAGTGAATTCTGAACATTCCTTAAGCCTTTCCATTTATCTTCCTGTTTCTTGTCTGGGACAGAATTAAGAGGGAAAGAGCACTTCATAATTTGGATGGGTACTGACAGTTAAGTTTTACTTGAAAAGGATGCACATGTTTGGGAAGACCAAGCTACTTTTCATCTCCTTTGCCTATAGATGTGGTGCTGGTAGCTGCAGAACAAACCCTGTTCAAGTGGCATATTTGCATTGTGTTTTTCTACCAGGTAGCAAAGTCCTATTGGAAACATTGTCAAAGGTACCCATAGAAGATGAAACTGCTCCCATGGTTTAAAATTTTATTGTGGATGGAAAAAAAGTGCCTCTGTAGCTACATAGTTTTCAGTTTACACCTGCACCAGGTATTTGGACCTTAATTCTGGAACTTGAGCTTCCTTTAATGATTTGGTGTTTCACAACTTGGCCGTCTAAGCCTGTGCTGTTTACTTTCCTCCCACATCTCTAGGCCAGTTTATAATTTTCATCACTTTAACAAGCAACTGCCCACTGCAGGAGGCTTCCACCTTCAGGTACAACAACGTGGTCTTACCTTGTCTGCTAACCTGTGAGAATACTTTCTGCAGAGGTGTACTCCTCACATCAGTGTTTCTGTAAGAAGACTCTCTAGAGAGGATACTTATTTGCATCTTCTTTTGGGATGGATTTTCCTGCTTATAAGGCAAGTGTATACTTTTTATGTATTTGTGTACTCTGTTTTATGGGTTGTGCTCACCCAGTGGATAGTGGGTGATCAGGATAACACAAGAGCCTGAGAGTATGTTGCCAATCAAGTGATTGCTATGCTATGGTACGTGTGAGCCACAAGTTCATACAGTCTGGAGCAAGGGGATGAACAATTTACGTTTTTTTCAGAACCTTGTATATAAAAAGAAGACATTGGTAATAGGTACAGAAGGCCTCCTTTCACATCATTTGTGATACAGTGAGTACTTATTTGTTGCATACCAATAACCACAGAATAACTCCAGATAAGTCACCAGGTCCCAATAAAGGCAGTCCCAGTAAGGTAATTCACTCGCAAGAGTGAAAATAATTCTAAAGTGAGCCAGGTAGCATAAAAATCACTAATAGCTTTATTATAGTACACAGATTAAGCACTTTTGTATCCAATAGAGGAAACCAGAATGTAATTACACCACATCCTGCCTACTTTTATGTAACCCCTCCCCACATTACATTGGATAACTTAAAATGGCCATCTCATTAATAATAAAATATTTTGGTTCCTTAATGAAAAACGTTTTTTTTTTTTTTTTTTTTTTTTAAGTAATACTTGAAACATTTTATTCACATCGCATCAGTGTATTGAATTGTAAATATTAGTTTATTAGTCAGTATATCCTTTTTCTTATAATAAAAACTACTATATCCCCTATGTAACAGTCTCATAAGGCTCCACAGCAACAGTTTGTAAAGCAGGAGCCAGAGAAACATGGTCATTCAACCCTGGATATGTGCATGCATCCAGGTGTAATTGCCATACCAATTCCTAAATTCTAATTTTGTTTCCCAGTCACCATCCCTGTCCTGTATTTTGACCTTTTCCAAAACCCAAAATTTAAAGTCAGCCTTAGTACATTTTAATACATGTCTATATAAAGCATTGGTGTCCCTTTTCCGTGTTATATCGTACATATGTTCGTAAATTCTTTGAGTCCTTCAGTCTTCCCTACATAATATGCCCAACAGGAGGTGCAGTAAGCTATGTATACCACCCCTTTAGTTAAGCAATTGTAATGTTCACCTGACCGTAATCTCTGTTGTACAGCTGGTATCCATAGTTCACTAGTATGGGCTAAAAATTAACATTGTGGACATCTACCACATTTGAATGTCCCCCCATTTCCTACATCATCATTAGATTTTCTAAATTGCCCATTTTCAAGAATATCCGTTAAATTCCTCCTAAAGCTAAATTTTAAAGGTTTTTGAAAAACCTTCAACCTGTTTGGCATAATGATAAATATATCCCGATATTTGTTTCTAATTTTCTGAATGGTTCCAGTAGCCTTATTGTATGTTAACACTAAGTATGATGTTTTATCTTTCAGTTTTATCTTTCATATTAGTTTCTGTGTTTTTGTTTGTCCTCCCTATTATTTTATGTATTTTGCTCCTACACACAAGGACTCCATATGAGGCCTGAGAGATTGTGCTCATTTTGATCGTAAGAGCTCTTAAAATTTGAAGAAAAGCCTGGAGAGGAAAGGCACTACTGTGTTTCTCCTTCAGTTGCAGAAGTCTGTCTTGAAGATCATGGTGAGCATTGTGAAATTTTTGCAGAGATTAAACCAAATATTGCAGGTATAAATGTGATGTCTGGAAACAATGTGATTTGAAGACTTTTGATCTGATGATGTTAATCTTCACCTAATCCTTGACAGTGGGCTGTGTTCCAAACCCTCTGAACCGACTCCGCCATATCTTCAGCTCGCGCTCCCTAAACTCTCAATCCAGGCTCTACCCATAATGCTCCTTTCAGAGATTACCTTAGATCTCATTTGCTGCTTCGCAGACCAGACATGTTCCTTCCATCTCTCGAGCTTTGGCAGTTAAATTGTAAGCCTTTTCAATTTTCTACCTTAACTCTTCAACTTTTTTTATTAGTACTGCTACCTGCTCCTCCATTCTTCTAATTTCATCTATTACCATTGGTAATCTGTCCCTTACCATAGTTAAGTCCTCCTTACTTTTATACCTTTGAGATATCTCTTAATACCATAGTTGGCATTATTTTCTCCTTTTTTCTTCCTGCTCTTCCTTTAAAAAAAAAAAAAAAAAAAATCTGTCCTTCTGTCTTCCTTGTCTCATCGCCGATAATGGTGGACCAAAAAGAGCATCAAAGAGAATCTCCCTCAAAACCTTGGGGCACTTTGGGGTTCAAGAGGTGTAGGAAATGTGAGGGTAAAATACCCAATTCAGATGGGCACACTGTGTTTATTTTCTGGGCAAGATTCACCTGCAAGAAAATTGTGCAATTTGTCATGGGTTCTCCTCCTTGTATGTTGACAGAGAGAAAGAACAAACTTATTCTAAAAGGACTTTTGAAATCTTTTAACAAGGCCATTTTTGGTTCCAAGGAGAAAATTAGTGCATGAACTTCTTTTCTTTGAACCATGGGAGGAAGATCTCCCACTGTTCCAAACACTCAAAAATTTCCTCTGTACCGAAGAGTTCATCTGCACCGGAAGAACTGTGTACACCAACAAAATTGACTTTGGAGCAGACAGCCACTTCCACATCGGTACCAACTGATCAACCGGTACCCAAGGTTTTGCAGCTGCCTATCCTCCAAAGAACTACTTATTCCCCTTCTGTTAACCCTTTCAGAGATGCTCCATTTGTGGAAGTCGGATCATCTAGCTCTCCCTCCACGGCATTTGTGAGGTCTACTAAGAGTCTATCGGAAGCTGACATTGTGGCTAGTGAATCAGCTACTTGTGACAAGAAGATCATCTTTGGTTCCAAGCCAGTCTGGTGTCGAAACTGTGCATCCTATGACCCCCTCTTACCCTCCTCCTCCAACTCTGCATGATCCTTTGGAGCCTTCGATCCCGACACTTCCGGCTCTGACTGAATTGGTTCTGACAACTGTCTTGAGTGTCTCTTGAGCCTTCGGCACCAGAGACCTCCCGGGGTCGGGACTGTCTGGTAATTTCCAAGATGCATGGTACCTTTTCTGTTCCTTTTGAGCCATCTATGCCTCTCGGTGCCTCAGCCCTTGTAGTGCCAGCCCAGGCTCCTGGTCTGAGGCAGTCTCCTCTGTGGGGGGTGTGACCTCTGTTCCAAAGCAGTCTTTTTCTGTTCCGGGCTCCCTTCCCTCGACAGTAGGACCTGTCTTCCAGATTATGGAGAAGGCATTATCCATTGGGGATTCTCAGTCTTTGCCATCCTTGTCGGGACATATTTCTTCTTCCTCTCAACTTGAGCTACCATTAGTCTCTCTCTCCCTGGACAGAGGGCACAAGTCCCAGGTGATTCCCACTTTAGTGGTCTCCTCTTCAGAAACTTCCCCAGATCATCCCCCCTGAGGAAGTCCCTGTGAAGAGGAAGTGCAAGAGGAAGCACTTGGACTCCCCGGAAGAGTCTTGTACTGAATATACTGATTTTGATGAAAGGGGAAGGTTCCCCCAGGTCACCCCTTGATGATGATTCCTTCGGGGACATCCTGGAAATCCTAAAGCAGAGGGGTGGCTGGTTATCTACCCAGCCTTCCTCGGAGGAATCAGTATACCTGAAAGCTTTTCGTGCCCAACCCTCCACTTCTTGAATCTCTCCGCCCACTGACAATCTGATAAAACTGATTGCTTATCAGGCGTGGAAGAGACCTAACTGTGTACCATCAGCACCAAAAGAACCACCACATTGGTCTAAGGGAATTCCTGTTGATGCCGTAGTGGTAGCAGCTGCCACTAAGAGGGAACTTGCGGAAAAGAGCCATGCTATCCATCCTCCTAACAAGGAGTCTAGGATGTTGGTTAGATTTGAGAAAAGTGTTTATGCTTCAACGACCTTCACACACACACACACACACACACACACACACACACACACACACACACACACACACACACATTTAAAAAATATATTGGTTTTCTAGTCAAGTTTCCACATTGTATAGCAGCTACATACAATTAAAAATAAGTGTGCATAATCAGCTCTGTACATTTAATTTCTGTTTATGTATTTTCCTTGTGATTAGAAAATATGGAAAATTGAGGGTGTTTTTCAGTTCAGTCTAATTTTTTGGCTTTATAACATCCATTTTGAAGACCAAAGAATTGCAAAATGTGTTCTGATTATCCATCTTTCTTGTATATGTGTTGCCATGATCTGTAAACCTAGACTTTGTAACCACCACAAGTAATTTAAATGGATTTATTGCAAACCTGTTTTTTGTCAATTTTTCTAAACTGGAATTCAAATGAGGAACATTGATTTTAGTATTGCAGGAGCATATACTAACCTGTAGGCAGTGAATGTATACTTGTATGTATGTATGTGCTGCTTGGATATGTGGCACAGTGTAAAGACTTCAGAAACCGGACAATTTTCGCAGTTGTACAAGGTAATGCAGTAGAAGAATTTTAAGGAATGTTATTGGCCGACTGTTAAGATAGAGACGATTATAAGATACAGCGACTATAGTCAGCTACATCTTCCCAGTGTTCATCACATTGATCACTGTTGCAGTACCCTGGCTATATCAGGTTATATCCTGCCAAGGATATAAAAGCCAGACAGCTTCCAAAGCTTCATTGCACTTTCCATATGCCCAAACTGTCACACAGCTCATGCTGAGCCTACTGAAAAAGACAAGTTTGGGCACCAAGCCCTTCAGAGCTTTACTGCCACTGAAAAGTACACTCCTGAGACTTTTGAGGATCGACAGTTGGCTTGTGCTATTCTTTTGCTGGAAAGGTATGTTCCCTTAAGGGAAGACCTTCCATTTTATAAGTGTTTGTGTTTTATCACCCTCCTTTTCAAAAATGTTGTTTTAAAGCTAGGAGTTTGTGTTTTAATGGAGTGTCACTAGACTGTATTGTACATTTAAACATGAGCATCCTTTTTCCCGATCAGTTTAAAAGTTGTGTAAAGTAACTGAAAACCCTTTTTTTTCTGTGGAGAAGTTGTTTATTACCTTTTGGATGCTGGGAAAATGTATTAAAAGTGTGTTTTTCTGTGAAAAACGTAACTTCAAGTCTTGGTAGTTATTACCAGCATTTGCTTCTGGTCTTCCCCAAGAAAGAGGCACCATTTTCAGCCTGACTATGGAACAAACTACCAGTCCCGTGGGTTGATCCTTCTTTCAGCCACAAAAGGAAAAAGTTAATCAAACTGCCTTTGCCACCACAGCAGGCTAGCAATTTACCTTTGTCACAGGTTTGTGACTCTGCTGTAGCCATTTGTTGTGCCTCAGATAAGTCCTCTTTTACCCTAGATCCCTGTGGTGTGAGTCATCTTTTACTCCAGATCCCTGTGGTGTAACACTTAAAGCTACTATAGACTGGGGGTATAACCACAACCTCTGTGGCTGTTGACATCCCCTCAGTGGGCAAGGGAGGGCCACTCTTGTCGGTCCTGCGAGAGGAAATGGGGAAGGCTTCCCCATTGTGACAGAATGCTGTGCCCATCACTGGAGAAGCTGCTGACACTAATGCCATTAGTAGCACGGTTGGCCCCATTTTTCCTTTCATAAAGAAAGAAAACTAAGCATGTGTCTACTCCTCCTGAAATTTCCTTAGACAGTCTTAGTTTACTGGGTCTGGCTTGGGTTTTAATTATGACTATTAATCTTTCCTTCTAAAGTAGTTTCTAGTGAAAGAGGAATACCCGAAGTCCTTCTGTTCCTATGTTGCAGCATTCTTAGTGTGGGATTCCCCACCTCGGGCGACCCGAACGTCTGCTCTTATACAAAAGCTTAAGCCTGGCTGCTGTAGGTGCGTGGGACGTCACACATAGGGCCATAAACCAGGGACCTTAAATGTGACGTCAGACCTCAGAACTTTTCAGCCGCAGTCAACCATTACACCGATAGCTTCACTCCTCTACTTGAAGACTCCTAAAGCTAAGTACCCAGTTGGGGATTCTGCATTTTTTGCTTGAGCTTGCTTTCCTGTAGTTACTGTTAGTTGATGTCAGCTAAGAAGGGTAAATGCTGATGTGGCTGCCAGATACCGCATAAATATACGCACGACCACTGCGTTTTCTGTCTAGGCCAAGAGCACGACCATACCACTTGCTCGATTTGTCAATCTTTTGTACCAAAGACCCTCCATAGCCATCTGGCCATCCTTAACCTATACCTAGAAAACCAGAGGTTCAAAACACTAGCCCTCAGGATGGATCCTGAATCGGCCACTCCGATGGAAACACCACGGAAAAAGGTCAAGGTTTCTAGCCCGATTTCCTCTCCCTCTCCGCCATTGGATGTCCTACCAGCTTCCAATTTAGGAGTTGAGGGATGTCTGATAGAATAGTCTACTTTGACAGCTCCCCTCAAGGAAGCCACTTCAGAAGTAATGGCCAGTGCATCCATGGAGATAGATCTGACGTTGGTCCCCTCCGATGTCGAGGGGAACCAGATATTGTCGGATGACTAAGCAGGATTATACTGCCTGAAACCCCCACTATTTCCCAGGCTCCTGAACCCAGGCCCTCTGAGGCCTACGCCTTTAAAAAGGAAACAGAAAACAAACCACCAGACTCCACCTTATGAAGGAGTCTAGACTCCACCTTATGAAGGAGTCCCCAGACTGGCAATCTTTTTCCAGCTTTTTGGTGCAGGTCTTCATGGCCCTTAGGCCCATGGCCTCTTCCCCCTCCACTATTCCAGTGCTCAGTCCTAGGCCTGCTTCTGCCACTTCTCTCCCTTTGCCTACTGCCCAAGAAGGGGAAGAACAGGAACCCTACTATTCATCTTCAGATGAATCAGTCTTCTATTCTTCACAAATTTGCTCCCCACTTGAATATTATTCCCCTGATGAGGAATCCATAGAAGGGGACTCCCCACCAGAGGATATCACCTTTGCGGAGACCTACACAAAAATGAAAGAATACTTTAAATGCAACACTTCCCAAATGACTGACACTCAAAGGAGATGTTCATCGTGTTACACTGCTGCAGTCATCACAGTTGGGTTATCCTGCCGTCAGGCGGTCCTGCAGTCAGCCAGAGTTCCAAAGTCTTGGTCCGGCGTCGGTTACTGTCACTTCTTCCCTGACGTCAGTGCGCCAGGGGTATATAAGAGGCATCCAACGCCATTTTCTTCAGTCTTTCTTGCCGCGCGGTGCCCAAATCAGAAACAGTTCTCAAGTGCCAGTCTGCCGACTCCTGAGATTTTCAATTCGAATTTCAGACCGAAGTCTTCAATAAAGTTAAGTACCCCGTTGGGGAAACTTTACTTGCCTCAGTCCGATGTCAGAAAAACAATTGTATTTCTTGTGGGAAGCAAATACCTCATAAGGACTTTCATTCTTATTGCATTCCTTGCCAAGGTCCACAACACGACGTCACAGGTTGTCGGTTTTGTGCTAGGTTTAACAAACGAACTATAAAACGTCGGTTTGATTTCACCCGACATTATTTTGGTAGGAAATTTAATTATACCATGCCGTCGGAGCAACCGACGACCGGAATGCATAAAAAATGCAAAGAGAAGGACAGGCAGCCGAGACCCAAACCAGACTCTGAGGCCTCTGCTAGGCCAGTCGCCGGTTCTCCAGTTTTCAGTGAGGCATCTACGCAGCCCCTGACGACCGCTGATTCAGAACCCCAGGCGGCATCCGGTTCACAAGAGGAGATTGCTAGGCCTCGACAACCTTTATCTTTAGGCCCTTCCGACTCCATGGCTGAAGGAGATTCCGGTGCAGTTGAAACGCCTTCAGTTGCAGAAGGTGTCTTCAGACCGACTACAATCACTATTAAATCCTATGCAAAGCTGAAAACTCCTTTAAAAGCAAAAAACACTGTACAGCAGTCTCCAGTACAAGGCCCCATGCCTAAGAAACAGATGCTTAAGATGGCTGAAGACTTAATTACCCTAATCAGGGGTTCCCATCCCCCTCCTGATAAAAGGCCTAGACAGGAGGAGGGACTACACTTCCTCTGACCAGGTTTCAATTTCCTCAGATTCTTCTGAGGAACAGGAATATTCTTTTCCCCCTTATGAAGACTCTGATGCTGAAGAGTCTATTCCTTCAGCATTTCACCCAGAAGACTACTCTTTTGGGGAAACTTTACATACCATGAAGGAACATTTCCACTGGGAAGGCCAGGATTACTCTTGATTGTAAGAAAAGGCTCTGAGAGATGTTCGTGTTTCATTGTTGCAGTCATCACTGTAGGGTTCTTCCTGCCGGCAGGTAGCCCTCGGTCGGCCAGAATCCCAAAGTCTGGGTCCGGCGTTGGCTGTGCACTCATCCTCCCTGACGTCAGTGCGCCAGGGGTACAAAGCTACCAGCCGATGCCATGTTCTCCAGTCTTTCTTGCCGCGCGGTGGAAGCAGTTCGCAAGTGCCGGTCAGCTGACTCCTGTTATTTTTGGTACTTAAATCCGAAGACCTTCTTCTTTTCAAAGCTATGTACCCCATTGGGGAAGCTTTTTTTCTTGCTCCAGTCTGATGTCAGAAAAAGTTAATAATTGTATTTCTTGTGGGAAGCAAATACCTCATAAGGATTTTCATTCTTACTGTATTCATTGCCTAGGCCCTGACCACAACGTAGCTAGTTGTCTGTTGTGCTAGATTTAATCAACGTACTATTAAACGGAGATACGATTTTGCCTTTCATTACTTTGGGAGGCGATTTAATTACAACATGTCGTCAGACGCTCTTCCGACTACCGGAGTTCACAAAAGGCGCAAGGATAAAGATAGGCCTCCGAGGTCCAAATCAGACGACAGTTTACAATTAGAGCCAGCTACCGCTTCGGCTGTCGTCAGTGAGGCACTTCCGCATCCCCTGTCGTTGGCCATTTCAGAACTGCTTGCCGATACGGACTCCGACGAGGAGCCAACTAGGCCTTCGGATTTTCCAGGTGCAGGACCTTCAGATACTGCTCCCTCGATGGGTCCAGAGCCGCTGTGCAGGTACCGGCTTCCGAGGGGGTTTTCAGGCCTACGCAGCTTCAGGTAAAGGCAAAGACTCCTCCTAAAACAAAGACTCAAGCCCAGGCCTCCTCTAATCCGGGACCTAAATCTCAAAAACAAATGCTTAAAATGGCTGAGGACTTGCTAACTATGATTAGGGGTTCCCATCCCCCTCCAGACAAAAGGCCAAGACAAGAATTGGATTATGAATCCTCTGATCAGGTATCTATCTCTTCAGTGTCTTCCTCTGAACAGGATTATACTTTCCCTCCTTATGAGGATTCTGATGCTGAAGAATCCATTCCTTCAGCTTCTCCTCCTGAAGATTACTCTTTTGGGGAAACTTTACATGACATGAGGGAACATTTTCACTGGGAAGGGCAGGAGTACTCTGAATCTAAGAGAAGGCTTAGGGATTTCCTTCTTCCCCAACACAGGCCCCTGGCTATTCCTCCTATTTTGGATATTGTGGATGATGTCTTTACTGAGTCTAATTTAACCCCTGACTCCTTTCCCCCGGCCCCTGGTAATCCTGATAGATATTACAGCGTTCCTGACTCTCACCAGTTTCTATTTAAAAATCCTACTGCTGATCCAGAAAACATTTCTCAGGGTCCTAAGGGTGTTAAGGCCGCCACTGCTAAGAACCCTACTCCGTCAGATAAGGATTCTAGAGCTTTGGAGAGATGGGGCAAAAAAGTGTACACTTCTGCTACTTTATCGATTAGGGCTTTAAATTGTCAATTTCATATGTTGAAATATCAACAATACCTTCTGTCTGTTATGAAACAAAAAATGTGTACCATTTCTGCATTGGCAGACAATAAGGAATTACAAGATTTGATGCATGCTACTGAGCAGGTGGGGAAACGTACCTTACACTGTGGTTTTGATGCTTTGGAGGCCTCTTGCCGAGCGTCAGCCACTGGCACAGTCATTAGAAGGCATGCTTGGTTAAAGGAACAAAATTTGCCTGATCAAGTAAAAGCAAAATTACTGGATGCTCCTGTTCAACATAATGTTTTGTTTGGGCCTAAGGCTGAAGAGGTTATAAAGAAAATGAAGGATAAGGCAAAATCCATGCAAACGGTTAAGGATTTCTTACAAGTTCAGCCTCCTAGATTTAGCAGAAATTGGCCAGCTAAGAATTGGTCCTTTCCCAGCTCGGACAGGCCTCAGAGGGGTAGATATAGGTGCCCCAGAGGGAGGGCCCAAACTCTGACTTCGTATAGGCCTAGACAGTGGAGTGCTTCCACCCTCAGGGGTGGAGAAGATAGGTCTCAACCTTATAAGAAACCGGCTCAATGACTCCCCCTGCATGGCTCCAGGAACCTCTCTCCTGGATGCTCCTCTGGGAGGAAAACTTTCTCTTTTTCACCGAAATTGGACTTGCATAAACCAAGACAAGTGGGTTCTGGATGTAGTTTTAAGAGGTTACAAATTCCACTTTCACACCTTGCCAAAACCAAATGGATGGCCAGACCTACCAAAAAAAACAATGGGCGGAGGCATTAAAACAGGTGAGGTCCCTCATGGCTATGAGGGCCATAGAATTGGTTCCAAATTCAGAGAAGGGACAGGGCTTTTATTCAAGACTCTTTCTGGTTCCCAGAAAACAAAATACTTGGAGGCCCATCCTGGATCTGTCAGTTTTAAATGCTTTCCTGGAGATACCAAAGTTCAAGATGCTTACTCTGCAGCAGCTCCTGCCAATGTTGAGCAAAAATGCATGGATGGTAACATTGGACTTAAAGGAGGCTTACCTACACATTCCTATCAGACAGGAGTGCAGAAGATTCCTCCGGTTCAAGGCAGGCTCGAAACATTACCAATTCTCTACGCTGCCCTTTGGATTATCTACTGCGCCCAGGGTCTTTACCAAGTGCCTGGCACCAGTAGTAGCTTACTGCAGACTCGAGGGAATTAAAATTTACCCTTATCTGGACTGCCTTATTCAAGCAGACAGCAAGGACATCTTACTCCAGCACCTGGAATTTGTTCAGAATCTACTCAAGTGCCTGGGATTCACTGTGAACGTAAAAAAGTCAAATTTGACACCCACTCAACAGATAATTTTCCTGGGTGCTCTTAAGCACTACAACCCAGATGGCATTCCTGATGCCAGAAAAACAACTTCAGCTGACTTCAACTTTCAAAAGCCTGGTGTTAATGTCTCAGCTAACCGCAAGGAAATCCCTGCAGGTTTTGGGTTACATGGCTTCCTGCATCCTACTCACACCATATGCAAGATTGCATATGAGGAAAATACAATGGTATCTAAAAAGTGTATGGTCCCAACATTGTCACAGCCTGGACACGGTGATTGCTGTCTTGCTTTGCCTGCAAAAGGAATTTCATGGGTGGGCCACGGCATGGCTTCAAAACAAAGGGAAAGCCTTCAGTCTACCTCCAGCCAACCAAGTGATAACCACGGACCCCTCGGATTATGCATGGGGAGCCCACTTGCAGGGTAAAGGCCTGCAAGGTTTTTGGACAGAGGATCAGAAGCATCTGCATATCAATTTAAAAGAGACGTTAGCTGTGCAGAATGCCCTCATGGCTTTCAGGGATCTTTTACAGCCAGGACAGCTACTGATACGGACGGACAACAACACAGTTATGTGGTACATAAACAAACAGGGGGGTTCACACTCCTACCCCCTTTGCAGACTAGCCATGACTCTATGGAACACAGCACTAGCTTACAAAATGGATCTACAAGCTCAATTCCTGCCAGGGAAACAAAACACTCTGGCAGACAGCCTGAGCAGGAATCTGTCAGACCCACACGAGTGGATGCTAGACACCCAAATATTCAAGATGATTACAGAAGCCTGGGGTTGCCCGGACATAGTTCTATTTGCATCTCCCCACAACTACCAGTTAGACTTTTTGTACAAGGACATATCACAAGCTAGCATGGAAAGTGGATGGTCTTTCATTCAGTTGGAGGAACCTCTCTGGGTATGCCTTCCCACCACTGCCTCTTCTACCAAGGGTGGTGTTAAAAATAAAACAGGACAAACCAAAGATGATCTTACTGGCCCTGAATTGGCATCGACAATTTTGGTATTCAACACTGATAAATCTATCCCAGGAACCTCCTTGGATTCTACCTCAGATTCCAAATCTTTTGTCTCAACATAAGGGCCAGGTCCTGCACTCTCATATCAAGACTCTCAGCCTGGCATATTCAGGGCCTGTAATTAACCCTACCCTTTCCAAACAAGTTATGGATGTCATCTTAGAAACAGAAGGCCTAGCACTAGGAAATCTCATGCAGGAAAATGGAAGAGATTTTGCACCTGGATGCAGGCTCAGGAATCGGATCCTCACATACCAAATATTCCATTGATTTTACATTACCTAACAGATTTGTTGCATAAGGGTTTATCTTTTTCTTCCATAAAAATACATGCCTCCGCTATCTCTGCACATTATAATACAGATCCTCCAATTTTTTCACATCCATTTCTGAAACAATATCTCAGAGGAGCAAAGAATTTAAGGCCCCCTAGGACTCCACCCATTCCTGCTTGGGACCTCAATTATGTACTGGAAAAGCTTACTCTGCCACCTTTTGAGCCTGCTGCCACATCCGATATAAAGTTTTTATCATGGAAGACTGTTATCCTACTGGCTTTAACTTCAGCCAGGAGAGTCTCAGAGTTACAAGCGCTCATGGCTGTGGAACCTTACATTATTTTCATCCAGACAGGGTTTCTTTGAGGACTAACCCTACTTTCATGCGTAAAGTGGTTTCTAAAGTGGCTTTAAACCAAACCATTCACCTGCCAACTTTTTTCCCTAATCCACAAAATAAGGGGGAGAGGATCTTGTGTTCTTTGGACGTACACAGGCAGCTTCGTTTGTACCTGGACAGAACCAAGGATATCAGGAAAACAGAACAACTGTTTGTTTCTTATGCAACAAATTCTCAAGGCAAAGCTATTTCAAAACAGACCATTTCTAAATGGATTGCTCATGGAATCAGATTTTGTTATTCTCATCATGGAAAGCAAATCCTTGGGAAAATTAGGACTCACTCTACCAGAGCTGCTGCCACTCCAGCTGCTTTTCTCAGGGGAGTTCCTACCAAAGATATTTTGGAAGCTGCAACTTGGAGTTCAGTGCATACTTTTTCAAAGCACTATAATCTCCCTCTTTATTCTAAATCTAGGGCAGGCTTTGCTTTTGCGGTCTTGCAAGGCCTTCTAGCCGCCCCTTCTACTCTATAACCACTACCCTTTGTCTCAGCTTTGGGATTCAACCCTACAGTGATGACTGCAACAGTGAAACACGATGAACATAGTACAGTTGTGTGCACTTACCATAAATGTAGATGTTTGAGTGTCTTCACTGTTGCAGTCTGGGTTACCCACCCTCCTGTCCCCTCTTCTATTTTTATTGGTGTGGTTCCCTGCTTCACCCTTCTTCTGAGGTGTATTTGCTACAGGGTATGGGGTTGGTTGTATGTTACATTTTTGTTTTACTTGTAGCCTTTATTTTTGTGCACCTTACAAACCTGGGCAAGAAAAACTGGAGAACATGGCGTCGGCTGGTAGCTTTGTACCCCTGGTGCACTGACGTCAGGGAGGATGAGTGCACAGCCGACGCCTGACCCAGACTTTGGGATTCTGGCCGAACGAGGGCTGCCTGCCGGCAGGAAGAACCCTGCAGTGATGACTGCAACAGTGAAGACACTCTAACATCTACATTTATGGTAAGTGTACATAACTGTACTTTCCTTATACTACCCCAGCACAGACTACTTGGTATTCCACCAGTGTTAGACATTGTGGATGATGTTTATTCAGAATCTAGCCTTAACCCAGATTCACTACCTCCTGCACCAGCCAAATCAGACAGATACTACAGTGTCCCTGACTCTCACAAATTCCTATATAAAAGCCCTGTTGCTGACCCAGAAACCATTTCCCAGGGTCCCAAAGGGGTTAAGGCCTCTATTGCTAAAAATCCTGTTCCCTCTGAAAGGGATTCTAGAGCACTAGACAGATGGGGAAAGAAAATATATATCTCAGCTACTCTAGCTATGAGGGCCTTAAATTGCCAGTTTCACATGCTGAAATATCAACAATATTTGATGTCTCAATTAAAACAAGAAAAGATCACACATACAGAGCAGCCTGATTACAAGGAAATGCAAGATTTGTTGCATGCAGCTGAACAAGTGGGAAAACATACTTTGCAATGTGGATTTGATTCATTGGAAGCTTCTTGTAGAGCAGCAGTGACAGGGTCTGTCATACGTAGGCATGCTTGGTTAAAAGAACTAACTTTACCTATCATGTAAAAGCAAAATTATTGGGTGCATCTTTACAGCAGGATGTTTTATTTGGTGTAAAAGCAGAAGAGGTTGTAAAGAAAATGGAGGTTAAGGCAAAATCTATGCAGACGGTCAAGAATTTTTTACAAGTTCAACCCCTTCGTTTCAGCAGAAATTGGCCAACCAAAAACTGGTCCTTTCTAGCTTCTGACAGACCACAGAGGGGCAAATATAGACGCCCAAGGGGCGGAGGTCAGCCACAAGGCTCTTACAAGCCTCGATAATGGGGTGCCACAACCCAGAAAGGAGGAGAAGACCGGTCTCAATCTACCAGAAGACAAACACAATGACTTACCCCTCAGACTGCCAGCTCCCTTGGGAGGAAAGCTAACACTTTTTGCAGACAACTGGCGCATAATCACAAAAGACAAATGGGTCCTAAATATTGTCTCAAGGATACAGATTCCACTTTCACACTTTACCAAGGATAAAAGGAATGCCAAACCTGCCACCAAATCAATGGGCAGAGGCTCAAAAACAAATTACAGCTCTCATGGACATGTGAGCCATTCAACATGTGCCTACACAGGAGCAGGGACAAGTTTTTTACTCAAGACTCTTTCTAGTTCCCTGAAAGGACAAAGTTTGGAGACCCATTCTGGACCTCTCAATTCTAAACACATATCTCGAAGTACTCAAATTCAAGATGCTAACATTACAGCAACTTCTTCCCATGCTGGGCAAGAAGGCTTGGCTAGTAACGTTGGACCTCAAGGAGACATACCTGCATGTCCCTATCAGACAAAATTGCAGAAGATACCTCTGATTTATAGCAGGTTCAACCTATTACCAATTTCTCTGCACTGCCCTTTGGCTTATCTACTGCGCCCAGGGTCTTCACAAAATGCCTGGCACCAGTAATTGCATACTGCAGGCAAAGAGGAATTCAAATATATCCATACCTGGACGACTGCCTTATTCAAGCAGAAAGCAAAGGCATTCTTTTAAAGCATCTGGCGTTTGTCAAAAACCTATTAAGTTGCCTAGGGTACACAGTAAATGAAAATAAGTCAAAACTAGTGCCCTCACAAGACATAATATTCCTGGGTGCCAGCTTAAATACAACGGCCCAGATGCCTTATCTCACGCCAGACAAGCAAGGACAACTGACTCAATACTTCAAAATAATGGCAACAAAGACCAAACTCCCTGCAAGAAAAATTCTGCATGCCTTGGGATTCATGGCATCTTCCGTACTACTAATACCATATGCAAAACTGCATATGAGGAAATTACAATGGTACCTGAAAAGCGTATGGACTCAACACAGCCACAGCTTGGAAACAATAATACTACTCCTTCCCTGCCTTCAACAGGAGTTTCTATGGTGGGCTCAGGCATGCAAGGGTCAGCCTTTTACCTTACCCACAGCCAGGCAAACTATAACAACGGATGCATCGGATTATGCCTGGGGAGCACACATGGCAGGACAGTGTATTCAGGGCAAATGGTCTGCAGATCAAAGGCATCTGCATATCAATCAAAAAGAGATGCTAGCTGTACAAAATGCCCTAACAGCTTTCAAGGACCTCCTACATCCAGGACAACTACTAATAAAGACGGACAACACCACAGCGATGTGGTACATAAACAAGCAAGGGGGCACACATTCCTACCCCCTATGCAGGCAAGCAGTGACCTTGTGAAACACAGCACTGACCTACCAAGTTCAACTACAAGCACAATTCCTGCCAGGAAAGAAAAACACAATAGCAGATGATCTAAGCAGAAACATCATAGATCCTCACGAGTGGAAACTAGATCCACAAGTATTCGCAATGATAACTCAAAAATGGGGGAGCCCAGACATAGATCTGTTTGCCTCCCCCCAAAACTACCAACTACGGAAATTTTGCACAAGGACATACCACACACTGGCTTGGAAAGTGGACGCCCTCTCATTCAGTTGGAAAACATTAACAGTGTATGCCTTTCCTCCACTGCCTCTTCTGGCAAAGGTGCTGCTGAAAGCCAGATTAGAGAGGCCACAAATGATACTCATTGCTCCAGACTGGCCACACCAACGCTGGTATCCAATACTAAGGAACATGTCTCAAGGCCCACCATGGATTTTACCTCAAATTCCTCACCTGCTCACTCAGCAAAACAATCAGATTCTACACAGCTAGCTCAAGACTTTAAATCTGGCTACATGGCAAATTACCTAAACAACCAGTGAACACTTCTCTCTAAAGCTGTTATGGATGTCATTCTGGAGGCAAGGAGGGCCCAGCACCAGGAAAACCTATTCAGACAAATGGAAAAGATTCTGCGTCTGGAACCAGGCTAAAGGCCAGAACCCCCTTGTCCCAAATATTCCTCAGATTCTACAATATTTAACTGAGATGTTGCACAAAGGACTTTCCTTTTCATCTATTAAGATCCACGCTTCAGCTATTTCAGCTCAGTACAACATGGATCCTCCTATATTTTCACATCCATTACTAAGACAGTACCTCAGAGGGGCTAAGAACATAAGACCGCCCCGAAGAGCACCAACACCAACTTGGGATCTCAACTTTGTTTTGGAAAAACTTGCACTACCGCCCTTTGAACCAGCTTCTACAGCTGATTTACATTTTCTGTCATGGAAAACTGCCCTGCTGCTAGCAATAACTTCAGCACGAAGAGTCTCAGAGTTACAGGCCCTAATGGCAGTGGAGCCTTTCATCATTTTTCATCAAGACAGAGTCGCTTTATGAACTAACCCTTCTTTATGCCAAAGGTGGTATCCAGTGTGGCCCTAAACCAAACCATTCATTTGCCCACCTTTTATCCAAACCCCCAGAACAAAGGGGAAAGGCTCCTACACTCTTTGGACATTCACAGGCAATTACGTTATTACTTGGACAAAACTAAGGCTTTCAGGAAATCTGACCAGCTCTTTGTATCCTATGCTGCAGGATCCCAAGGAAAGGCTATCTCAAAACAGACCATTTCAAGATGGATAGGACATTGTATCCGTTTCTGCTACACACACCATGGGAAACCTTTACCTGGTAACATTAGGCCCCATTCCACCAGGGCTACAGCAACATCAACATCAACAGCCTTCCTCAGAGGGGTACCAACCAAGGATATTTTGGAAGCTGCAACTTGCAGTTCAGTGCACACCTTCACCAAGCACTATCACCTCTATACTCTAAAACCAGAGCTGGCTTTGCCACTGCAGTTCTGCAGGGCCTACTAGCTTCTCCAAACCCTGTTTAGTTCCACCGCCCATCCTTAGCTTTGGGATTCAACCCAAGTGTGATAACTGCAGCAGTGTAACACAATGAACATAGTACAGTTTTGTACCTACCATAAATGTAGATGTTCAAGTGTTCACACTGCTGCAGTCCAGGTTACCCTCCCTCCATCCCCTCTGACCTAGCTGAACTTTTCTATAGCTTTCTATCCTGTACAACCTTTGTGGTGTATTTGCTTGTAACTGAAGGTATTCCTTTTATATGTTTTATTAGTAATATGTATTGCCTACCTACATGGGGGCACCTGACATCTGGGGCAAGAAAAACTGAAGAAAATGGCATTGGATGCCTTCTATATACCCCTGGCGCAGTGACGTCAGGGAATAAGCGACAGCAACCGACGCCGGACCAAGACTTTGGACCTCTGGCCAACTGCGGGACCGCCTGACGGCAGGATAACCCAAGTGTGATGACTGCAGCAGTGTGAACACTCGAACATCTACATTTATGGTAGCTACAAAACTGTACTATACTTTGAACTTCTCCAAGTGGAATCTCCCTCACCTTTAGCCATCCCTCCAGTCATTCCTGCCTACCTTGATGCTTTCACATCAGCATCAAAGAATCCAGACTCACAACCACCGGCCCCTAAGAGATCTGACAGGTTCTACAAAGTTCCAGATGAACAAAACTTCCTAGTAAAACCATCCTGGCAGACCCTGCTGTAATTGCTGTATCCCCTGATAAGCAATCTAGACCAATTCCTTCAGCATCTTTTTTGCCTACTGATAAGGATAGCAAAAACTTGGACAGAATAGGAAAGAAGGTTTATATGTCCTCCACCCTAGCCTTCAGAGCTGTCAACTACCAAACCTACATGATTAAATATGCTTTGGACCTAGTATCACAAGCCTCTACTCTCTTGGCATCCACCCCTGACTTTCCTACCAAAACTGAGTTAGCATCCAAACTGTCCCTGACTTCCCAGGTAACCAGACATTCTGTTAGATACAGTTATGATGCAGCAGAGGCCTACACATGGTCTGCTGCTTCTGCGTCAGTACTCATCAGATATTCTTGGCTACGCCTCCAGCCCCTACCAGAGGATTTAAAGTCAAAAATCCTAGATGCTCCATTAGACCACAACCTCCCGTTTGGTAAACAGTAAGCAGATTTTTTAAAAAACCTGCCGGAAAAAAATAGAGCTTCAAGACATCAACCACTTACTTGTGTCCCCATTCCTAAATAATACAGGAATTATCCTGCTAAGGCTACCTTTGTCAGGAGGCTCCTCTCCTCTGCTACCCCTTCCTCTTTCAGGCATAGGAGAGGAACCAGGTGGCAGACCTCCTCCAGATCAGTTGCCTCACAACCCAAAGACAGCCTTTTCAAGATGGAAATGGACCCAACAATGCATAACTACCTAGCCCGCCTCTCCCACTGCCTCCCCATCTGGAAATCCATCACATCAGACCGCTGGGTGCTGGCAATTATACAAAATGGATATTTCCTTTCTTGGAAGGAAAAGCCCCTTCCAAGCGGCATTCCTTTTCCCACAAAAAAATCAATTTCACCTCATCCCTCTTATACTAGAACTGGTCCCTCCAGGACAGGAAGGAAAAGACTTCTATTCAAAACTTTTTCTGGTCCCCAAAAATGATGACCCTTGGAGACCAATAGTAGATCTATCCTTTTTCTAAACCTCTTTCTAAAAGTTCCATCATCCAGAATGTTATCCCTTCAAACTCTTCTTCCATTAGTGCCAGCCCAAGCCTTTATGGCCACGCTAGATCTAAAGGAAGCATATCTCCATTTTCCCATAAAACCCTCCAACAGAAAATTCTTGCGTTTCACTGGGCCCTGATCTCATTTTCAATTTATAACCTTGTCCTTTGGTTTATCTACTGCACCCAGGGTATTTAAAAAATGCCTACCCCCAACCATATCTTTCTGCAGAACCAAAGGTGTTCAACTCTATCCTTACCTCGACATCCTCATTCTAGCAGAAACAGAGGACACCCTTCAAAATCATCTGAGGTTCACTACTTCCCTGCTACAAAGCTTGGGATTCACCCTCAACCTCCAAAAGTCATCCTTTATCCCACAGCAGGAGAAAATCTTTCTGGGCTGCAGGATCAGAACAGACCTGATGCAGGCTTTTTCCCTCAGAACAAAGTTCTGTCTCTATCCACTCACTTCCAAAGCCTATTACAGGTTCATCAGATATCTGCAAGACGGTTCTTGCAGATCCTGGGACTTGTGCCACCATTCCGATGCTGCCCCTAGTCAGAATGCACATGTGAAAGCTGCATTGGTACCTGAATAATGTGTGGTCACAACACCAACACCCATAGATCACCTGATTATCCTCCTGCCCTGCCTCAAAACAGAACTAAGGTGGTGGCCAACAAATACTTCTGAACCCAAGCCTTACACTACAACCACCCTCCCCACCCCAGCACATGCATACAGATGCATCACACCTAGAGAGGGGGGGCTACCATGAAAGGTTTCATGGTACAGGAGGCCTGGTACCCTACCCTCCAAACGAAACGTATCAATGTGAGGGAAATGACTGCAGTTCTTCTGACCCTGAAAGCCTTCCTTCCTATCCTTCAACCAGGCCCCCTTCAGATCTTCACAGACAACACCAGTCATGTGGTATCTCAAACAGGGAGGGACCAAGGCCTACCTCCTCTGCCAGATAACATTATAAATTTGGGATCTCGCCTCCAGGCACAGCTTATTCCTGCAGGCAATGTACATCCCTTCTCAGGACAACAAACAAGCAGATATTCTCAGCAGAACATTGTCTCTCAGCACAGGTGGATGTTGAACAGCGATACCTTTCTAGACATTGTCCACCGGTAGGGCACACCTCAGGTAGATTTGTTTGCCTCCCCCCAGAACAAACAATTGAAAAAATGTTGCACCAAGGACCACTCTCCACTTGCCTGGAGGGAAGATGCCTTCAGCATTCCATGGAAGGGGTGGTTTCTATATGCATTTCCACCCTTCCTTCTCATTCAGAAAGTCCTCCTGAAAATCAGGAAGGACAAACCAAAAATCTTGCTGGTGACTCCCTATTGGCCAAGGCCAGCACTGGTTCCCCCTACTTTTCTCATTAGCCAAAGGCAATCACCACAAATCACACCACAAAGTGGACCTACTCACACAACAAAAGGGAACCTCATTCACCCTCACCAACAGATGTTAGGCCTGTTAGATAAACTTCTAATCCCTTTCAGACACCACTACTTAAGAGGACGTGCTTTTAGTCCAGAGGGAGGCCAGGAAGCCTACTACAAGGAAATCTGCTTATCGAATGTGAAAGATTCTCCAACTGGTATCTCCATAAGGCCAGGGGCCCCTGCCAGGCAGACCCCTCCCAGTCCTTACCTATGTGTGTGAACTAATTAAGGCTGGTCTTTTGTACTCTTCAGTGAAAGTCCACCTATTATCAATTTCAGCCTGTCTACCACTGGACACCCCCACCCTTTACTATCCAGGCTAGATGTCAAATTATTCCTGAAAGGGGTCTTACACATCAGGCCACCTAGAAAACCCATCTCGCCCCCCAACCCCAGGAACTAAACTTCATCCTGGAAAAACTATAACTGGCCCCCTTCAAACCAACTAGTGCTGCTACGCTCCAAATATGTACATGGAAGACTGTACTGCTGGTAGACATTACTTCAGCTAGAAGAGTGTCAGTTACAAGCTCTAATGGGCTGCTTCTCCCTACACTACCTTCCACAAGGATAGGGTGACCCTACGTACTAACCCTTCCTTCATGCCTAAAGTGATCAGCTAACTGTCCCTAAACCAATCCATTCACCTACCCACCTTCTTCCTCTCTCCAACCAATGACAGTGAGAGGATACTCCATTCCCTGATGTGCACAGACAAGGTTTTATCTAGACAAAACTAAGTCCATCTGAAAATCTAACCAACTCTTTTTGTATCCCTCCAGCCTAGGGCCCTGGGCAAGGCAGTCTCCAAACAAACCATTTCCTGTTGGATTAGAAAAACTATTTCTTTCTGCTAATCCCCCCATGGCAAGCACTTACTCATGGGGTAAGAACTCACTCTACCATGGGCATGGCATCCTCCAAAGCCTACCTGAAAGGCCTGGACACAGCTTCCAACCTGGAAGCAGCCCACCTGATCCACAATTCACACCTTCACCAAACACTACAAAATGGACCACATCTCCAGAGTCCAGGTAGGGTTTGCTAGAGCAATCCGGCAGGGTTCTGTGGAATCAGCTACATCTTCCTCCACCCTTCCCTCTAATTAAGCTGTGGTACTCTCCCACACTACGAATACTGTAACATAGGAATAGAAGGACATAGAATAGTTGTGTAAAATCTTACCATAACCATAGATGTCTTTCTCTTCCATGTTGCAGTATTCCTTCCCACCCACCTATCCCCCTTTTTTACTATTGACCTTCTTTAGGGCACTCTGAGACTCTACCCTAGACCAGGGTCAGACTAGTCAGATTATGACACACTGCACCTCTGGCTGACATAATTTGTTACACTCTATGGGACTGTCTGATTGGGCATTTAAGATGTTCATCGTGTTTCTCTGCTGTAGTCATTACATTAGGGTAATCCTCAGTTGGCCTGATTAACAAAGTCTTGGGTCCTGTGTTGGTTGATGTCCCTTCTTCCATGACGTCAGGGGTATAAAACATGCAGCCGATGCCATTACATCACTCTTCCTTGCCGTGTGGTGCCCGAAACAGAAGCAATTCGCAACTGCTGGTCTGCCGACTCCTGAAATTTTCATTTTTGAGTTTCAGAACCGAAGTCTTAAACTAAAAGCTAAATACCCCGTTTGGGAAACCTTTTCTTGCTCCTTACCAATGTCAGTAAAAGTTAATAATTGTATTACTTGTGGGAAGCAAATACCTCATAAGGATTTTCATTTGTACTGCATTCCTTGCCTAGGCCCTGACCAAGATGTACCTTGTTGCCGGTTTTGTGCTTTATTTAATCAGCGCACTATCTGTCGTCGGTACTTTTTTGCTTCAAAATATTTTGGTTCTCTATCCAGAAATGACGTCTGTTAGCCATCCGACTACCGGAATACCGAAAAAACACAAAGAAAAGACAGAGACAGGCCGTTGAGGTCCAAAACCACCGCCGACGCTTCTCCTAAGCCAGACACCTGTTTGCCGGGTACTCAGTGAAGCGCTGATACCCGCTACTTCTGATTCGCAGGTCTCTACTGAGACCCATTCGGAATCTGGTATGCCGCGAGATACTTTACATTTGGAACCCACGGATGTCTCTACCTTGGATGGGTCCGGAGCCACTGAGCAGGCACCGGCTTCTGAGGGTGTATTCATGCCTACAGACTTGCATATTAAACCATTTCCAACTTCAGTGCTAAGGCCTAAATCTCGATCTGTGTCTAAAAAACCGACGCCCAGGGCACATGTTCCGGCCCCTATACCTAAAAAAAACAAATGGTCAAAATGGCTGAAGATTTAATTACTCTAATCAGAAGTAGTCAACCCCCCCCCCCTCCAAGAGGCCTAGGATTGAATGTGACTATGAATCTTCTGAACAGGACTGTTTCTTCTGACTCTTCTAATGATCTGGATTTGTCCATACCTACTTATGAGGAGACTGATGCAGAGGATTCATTCCCTGTGCTTCTCCACCTGAGGATTTTTCTTTTGGGGAAAATTTACATACCTTAAGGGAGCATTTCCACTGGTAAGGTCAGGATTTCTCTGAATCCAAGAAGAGGCTTAGGGATTTCCTTCTTCTTCCTCAGCATAGGCCTTTGGCTATACCTCTTGTACTAGGTATTGTTGATGTGTTTTCGGAATCCAGTATGGTCCCTGATTCCTTACCTCCACTCCCTAGCAAACCAGACAGGTACTACAGAGTTCTTGAGTCCCAGAAATTTCTTTTCAAAAATCCTGTTGCGGACCCTGAAATCATTTCTCAGGGGCCCAAGGGCATTAAGGCTTCTACTGCAAAAAATCCTACCCCTTCTGATAGAGACTCCAGGGCGCTCGATAGATGGGGTAAAAAGGTTTATACCTCTACAACCTTAGCAATCAGGGCTTTAAATTGTCAATTTCATATGCTAAAATATCAACAGCATATCATGGGACTGATTAAACAGAAAATGATGATTTCTGACTGTAGAGAATAAAGATCTGCAGGATTTATTGCATTCAGCTGAACAAGTTGGCAAACATACTTTGCAATGTGGTTTTGATTCTTTAGAGGCCTCTTCTAGGGCTGCTTTAACTGGGTCTGTACTTAGAAGGCATGCTTGGCGTAAGGAGCAATCTCTGCCTGATGATGTTAAAGCAAAACTTTTGGATGCACCTTTACAGCTGGACCGCCTTTTTGGCAATAAGGCTGAAGAAGTTCTAAAAAAGATGGAAGATAAAGCTAAATCTATGCAAACTGTGAAAGATTTCTTACAAGTGCAACCTACTAGATTTAGTAGGCATTGGCCTACTAAGAACTGGTCCTTTCCAGCTCCCTCCAGAACCACTATGGTAAAACCCAGACATTCCAAAAGCACCAGGTTTCAGTCTCAAGGGACTTTCAGAACTAAGCAATGGGGTGCTTCCACTTCCAAATCTGGAAACAACAAGGCACCACCCTATGGTAAACAGTCTCAATGACTTCCCTTTGAAATTACCAAGCACTTTTGGGGGGAAAACTGGCTCTTCATTCAAGAAACTGGAAACTTATAACCCAGGACAAATGGGTTTTAAATATAGTGTCCCAGGGATACAGATTTCATTTCCACACATTGCCAACTCCAAACTGGTGGCCAGACCTGCCCCCAAATCAGTGGGCAGAGGCTCAGAAACAAGTACTTTCCCTCCTAAACATGGGGGCTATTCAACTAGTATCAGAAGAGGAAAAGGGACAAGGTTTCTATTCCAGACTTTTCCTGGTACCCAGAAAAGACAAATCATGGCGTCCAATTCTGGACCTGTCTGCTTTAAACACCTTCCTGGACATTCCAAAATTCAAGATGCTGACTCTTCATCAGTTACTTCCTATGCTAGGCAAGGATGCCTGGTTGGCAACTCTCGACTTAAAAGAGGCTTACCTGCATATACCAATCAGGGAATCTTGCAGAAGATTCCTACTCTCCAAAGCAGGCTGCATGCATTATCAGTTCTCTGCACTGCCCTTTGGCTTGTCTACTGCGCCCAGGGTATTCACAAAGTGCCTGGATCCAGTAATTGCATTTTGCAGGCAAAGAAATATTCAAATATATCCTTACCTGGACGATTGTCTAATTCAGGCAGAAAACCAGGCCATTCTTATAAAACATCTGGCATTTGTAAAAAGAGTTCTAACCTGTCTAGAGTACACCATAAATGAAAAGAAATCTCAACTGGTACCATCTTAAAAGATTACATTCCTATGTGTAAGCTTGAATACAACTACCCAGATGGCTTTCCTTACGCCAGAAAAACAAATTCATTTCTTGACTTACTTCAAACAGGTGGCCACAAAAACCCTGCCACAAAAACCCTATCTGCAAGGCAGAATACTGCAAGCCTTGGGGTTCATGGCCTCCTGCATTCTTCTAATTCCATATGCAAGACTGTATATGAGGAAACTTCAGTGGTACTTAAAAAGTTTATGGAGTCAACATTGTCACAGCCTGGAAACAGTGATTCCTATCATTCCTTGCCTGCGCCTAGAGTTCCTATGGTGGGCAGAGGCCTGCCACTAAAACAAGGGACTGCCATTCACACCACCCAAACCCTAACTACAGATGCATCAGACTATGCATGGGAGGCTCATCTGGCAGGGAAGTGCATTCATGGCAAATGGAGCCCAAGACAAATGCACCTTCATATCAATCAAAAAGAAATACTAGCTGTACAGAATACCCTGACAACCTTCAAGGACTACCTTCATCCAGGACAGTTACTGATAAAGATGAACAACACCACGGTTATGTGGTACATAAACAAGCAGGGGGGTACACATTCCTACCCGCTCTGCAGACTAGCCATGGCGTTGTGGAACACGGCCTTGAGCTACCAAGTACAACTACAAGCTCAATTCCTGCCAGGAAAGCAGAATGTTCTGGCAGATGAACTAAGCAGAAATCTCAAGGACCCTCATGAATGGAAACTGGAACCACAGATTTTCAACATGTTGACACGCAAATGGGGGAGCCCAGAGATGGATCTTTTTGTCTCACCCCAGAACTACCAGTTGGACAAATTTTGCACAAGAACTCATCACAAAAAAGCCTGGAACGTGGATGCTCTATCCTTCAGCTGGAAAAACCTATCAGTCTATGCCTTTCCTCCTCTGCCTTTGCTCTCAAAAGTTCTACTAAAGAACAAACCAAAAATTATTTTAGTTGGTCTGGACTGGCCTCGCCAACATTGGTACCCACTCCTGCGCAGTGCGTCTCACATTTCTCCATGGCACCTGCCTCAGACACCTTCTTTACTGTCTCAGCAGGAGAACCAAATTCTGCACCCTCAGCTCCAAACTTTGAATCTTGCAGCTTGGCTAATCATTTAAATTCCCCCTTAGCATCCCTCAGCAAACCTGTGATGGATGTCATTCTGGAGGTGAGAAGACCTTGTACTAGAAAATCTTATGCCGACAAATGGAAAATATTCTGTGCCTGGAATCAGTCTCAAGGGATGAGCTCAGCAGTGCCCAATTTACCTCAGATTTTGCAATACTTAACTGAGATGCTTCACAAGGGCCTGTCTCCATAAAAATCCATGCCTCAGCTGTTTCAGTTCATTACAACACATACCTCCCCTCTTCTCTCATCCTCTTCTAAAGCAGTATCTCAGAAGGACCAAAAATTTGAGACCACCCAGGAGAGCTCCAACCCCTGCCTGGGACCTTAGCTTTGTATTGGAGAAACTCACTCTACCTCCTTTCGAGCCAGCTGCAACTGCAGACTTTCTTTCCAGGAAAACAACCTTCCTTTTAGCAATCACTTCAGCTAGAAGAATATCTGAATTGCAGGCCCTTATGGCAGTGGAGCCTTTCATCATCTTTCATGCGGACACAGTGTCACTCAGGACCAGTCCATCATTCATGTCCAAGGTGGTATCCAGTGTGGCTCTTAATCAGTCCATTCATTTGCCAACTTTCTTTCCCAATCCACAGAATAAGGGAGAGCGGATTCTGCATTCATTGGATGTACACAGACAACTTAGATTCTACTTGGACAGGACTAAATCTCAAAGAAAATCTGAACAACTGCTGGTAGCATTTGCTGCAGGGGCAGAGGGAAGGCCATTTCAAAGCAAACTGTTTCTAAATGAATAAGCCATTGTATTCATTTCTGTTGTAAGCACCATGGAAAACCTATCCCCAGGGAATCAGATCTCATTCCACCAGGGCTGCATCTACTTTAGCAGCCTTTCTCAGAGATGTTCCTACCAGGGATATTCTAAAGCTGCTACCTGGAGTTCAGTTCATACTTTCACCAAGCATTATCACTTACCAATTTTCACTAAATCCAGAGCTGGCTTTGCCACTGTTGTTTTGCAGGGCCTTATAGCTGTTCCTAATGCTGTATAAATCCATCCTCCCAACCTTAGCATTGGGAATCTACCCAAATGTAATGATTGCAACAGTGAAACACGATGAACATAGTACAGTTGTGTACACTTACCATAAATGCAGATGTTCGAGTGTATTCACTGTTACAGTCCTGGTTACCCTCCCTCCAGGCCCCTGTTTATTTTTTACTATACCTCTTCTTTCTTTTACTATGCTTAAAAGCCTTTTTGGTGTATTTGCTTTTGTTTGGAGGTATATTTTTGTGTTTCTAATTGTATGTGTATATATATGTATATATATATATATATATATATATATATATATATATATATATATATATATATACATATATATATATATATATATATATATATATATATACATATATATATATATATATATATATACATATATGTATACATATATATATATATATATACATATATATATATATATACATATATATATATATATATATACATATATATATATATATATATATATATATATATATACATATATATATATATATATATATATATATATATATATATATATATATATATACATATATATATATATATATATATATATATATATATATAATGTGTGTGTATGCATTTTGCTCCCCATTTGGGGGTCACCTGACATCTGGGGCAAGAAAAACTGATATAATGGCGTTGGCTGCATGTTTTATATCCCTGACGATCTGACGTCATGGAAGAAGGGACAGCAACTGACGCAGGATCCAAGACTTTGTTAATCAGGCCGACTGAGGGCAGCCTGCCAGCAGATTACCCTAATGTAATGACTGCAACAGTGACTACACTCTAACATCTACATTTATGGTAAGTGTACACAACTGTACTTTCTGAGGTCTGTGTGTGCAGATGTCACATTTAAGGTCCCTGGTTTAAAGCCCTACGTGTGACGTCCCATGCACCTACAGCAGCCAGGCTTAAGATTTTGTATAAGAGCCAACATTCGGGTCGCCTGAATCGGGGAATCCCACACTAAGAATACTGCAACATGGAGGAGAAGGACATCTACTGCTATGGTAAGATTTTACATAACTATTCTTTTTTTTCTGAAGAGATTCAAGATTCTGAATCTAAACAGGAAGATAGATATTTTCTCCTCATTTCTGAGCCAGACTCGGTAGAGGGATCAGATGTTCTTCGTGTTTCACTGTTGCAGTCATCACACACTGGTTATCTGCCTGCAGGTATAATGCCAGATTCTTGGGATTTCTGCGTCAGATGCTGTTGCCTCTTCCATGACATCAGGTCGGCAGGGGTATAAAATATGCAGCTGACACCATCGGTCTTTCTTGCCAAGTAGGAGCCCAAAGTAGCAGTTCACAAGTGCTGGTCAGCCGCTACCTGAAATTTTCGTTTTTCAAGTTTCAAACCTGAAGTCTTCTAAAGCTAAGTACCCCGTTGGGGATTCTTTTTTCATGCTCTAACCTATGTCAGAAAAAGTTAACAATTGTCTTGCCTGTGGAAGGCAAATACCTCAGAGATTTTCATTTTTACTGCATCACCTGTTTAGGCCCAGACCACGATGTCCCTCGCTGTCTGTTTTTGTACCTTGTTTAACACCTGAACCATTTGTCATTGAGCTTTTTTTGTAGCTAAATTCTTTCGCTGTCTTTCTCCGTATTCCAAAATGGCTTTGGTAAGTCATCTGACTACCGATCTGAAAAAGCGCAAAGACAGAGACAGACCGCATAGGTCAACGACTCTTCCGTTAAGCTAGTTGCCAGTTTGCCGCTACTCAGTGAGGCACCTTTGCAGCCCCTGATGCCCACTTCTACAGATTCGCAGGCCTCTGCTGAGACGCATTCGGAGTCCGGTGTACTGCGAGATGCTTCTTCGACTATGGAACCTGTGGATGTCTCTACCTTAGATGTGTACGGAGCCACTGTGCAGGCACCGGCTTCTGTGGGTGTATTCCGACCTACTGATATTTGTAATAAACAAACAACTTCATTTTTAACTAAAACTACTGAGTTTCTCAGGCCCAGAGTTCACACTGTGCCTAGAAAACAGACATCCGAAGCACATGCTCAAGCTCCCATGCCACAAAAACAAATGCTTAGAATGGCTGAAAACCTTATTACTCTAATTAGGGGAAGCCAGCCTTCCCCTGCTAAAAGACAAATAATTGAATTTCCTTCTGATTCTATAGATCAGGAGTCCGATGACTCTGACCCTTCTGATCACCAGGACATACCCTTATCTACCTATGAGGATTCAGATGCAGAGGAATCCATTCCCTCTGCCTCCCCTCCAGAGGATTTTTCTTTTAGTGAAACCTTGCATAGCTTAAGAGAGCATTTCCGCTGGGAATGCCAGGACTATCCTAAGTCCAAAGAGAGACTCTGGGAATTATTTTTTGCCTCAGCACAGTCCTCTAGCTATAGCCACTGTCATGGATATTGTAGATTATGTCTTCATGCATTCCAGTTTTACTCCTGACAATTTACCACCAGCTCCTAGAAAACCTGACAGGTACTACAGAGTACCTGACTCTCACAAATTTCTCTTTAAGAATCCTACTGCAGATCCAGAGACCATTTCCTAGGGACCTAAAGGCATTAAGGCTACTACAGCCAAAAACCCTGCCCCTTCAGACCTGGATTCTAGATCTTTAGACAGATGGGGTAAGAAGGTATATACCTCTACAATTCTTGCCATCAGGGATTTGAATTGCCAGTTTCATATGCTGAAGTACCAGCAACACATTATGGAGCTAATTAAACAAAAAATGGTGTTGCTTCCAGATTGTGCAGAAAGTAAAGATTTGCAAGAGTTAATGCATTCTGCAAACCAAGTTAGTAAACATAATTTGCAGTGTGGGTTTGATGCCTTAGAAGCATCTTGCAGGGCTGCTGTCACTGGGTCTGTACTGAGAAGGCATGCTTGGCTGAAGGAACATGTGTTGCCAGACCATGTCAAAGCAAAATTACTAGATGCTCCATTAAATCAGGATCATTTGTTTGGCACAAAAGCAGAAGTTGTTCTTAAAAAGAAGGAAGAAAAAGCTAAATCTATGCAAACTGTCAAAGATTTCTTGCAGGTGCAGCCACCTAGATTCAGTAGGCATTGGCCTTCAAAAAACTGGTCCTTTCCAGTCCCTCCCAGGCCTTCTTAGTCCAAACCCAGGGGAAACAAACCACCAAGACTACAGTCTCAGGGTATGCAGAGATCTAAACAGTGGAGTGTTCTCACTTCAAAAACAGGGAGTGGTAAGCCACCCCCTTATGGAAAAAGTTCACAATGACTTTCCAATTATCCTTCCCAGCCATGCTCAAGTACTTGCACCCCTAGGAGGAAAACTCACTCTTCATGCAAAAAACTGGATGTCCATTACACAGGACCGATAGGTTCTAAACATTGTATCCCAGGGATACAGATTCTACTTCCACTCACTGCCAACTCCAACCGGGTTGCCAGACCTTCCTCCAAACCAGTGGGCAGAGGCTCAAAAGCAAGTACTTTCCCTTCTCCATATCAGGGCTATTCAGCCTGTTCCAGTAGAATAAAAGGGACAGGGTTTCTACTCCAGACTGTTCCTAGGGCCTAGAAAAGAGAGTTATTGGTGCCCTATCCTGGATCTATCAATTCTCAACACCTTTCTGGTTGTCCCAAAATTCAAAATGCTTGCACTGCAACAGCTTCTTTCTGTGCCAGCCAAGTATGCCTGGTTAGTCACCCTAGAATTAAAAGAAGTTTATTTGCACATCCCAATAAGGGAGTCTTGCAGGAAATGTTTACATTTCAGGGCAGGCTCTATGAACTTCCCTTTGGCTTATCTACTGTGCCCAGTGTATTCACAAAGTGCCTGGCTCCAGCTACTGCATACTGCAGGCAGAGAAATATTCAAATTTACCCATACTTGGATGATTGCCTAATTCAGGCAGACAGTCAGGAATTGCTACTTCAGCACCTGGCGTTTGTAAAAAGACTTCTAACTTCACTGAGATACAACATCAGCGAAAAGAAATCACAACTGGTGCCCAGCCAACAAATTGTATTCCTGGGAGCAAACTTGAACACAACTTCCCAGATATCATTCCTCACTCCAGAAAAGCAGGTCCATTTGACAAACTATTTCAAACTAATGGCCACCAAAACCCAGCTATCTGCAAGGAAAAAACTGCAAGCCCTAGGGTTCATGGCCTCATGCATTCTGCTAATTCCATATGCAAGACTGCATATGAGGAAACTTCAATGGTACTTAAAAAGTCTCTGGTGTCAACATTCTCAGGACCTGGAAACAGTGATTCCTATCATACCTTATCTAAGGGCAGAGTTCCTTTGGTGAGCAGAGGCATGCATCCACAACAAAGGACTTCCTTTCACTCAACCCCTCGCTGCCCAAATCCTGACAACAGACGCATCAGACTGCATGGGGGACTTACATGGCAGGCAAATGCATTCAAGGCAAATGGAGCCCAGAACAAATTCCCCTGCATATCAATCAAAAAGAGATGCTGACTGTACAGAATGCTCTGACAGCCTTCAAATACCTTATCCTTCCAGGACAGCTTCTGATAGACAACACCACAGTTATGTGGTACATAAACAAGCAGGGGAACTCATTCTTACCCACTCTGCAGGTTAGCCATGGCACTGTGGAACACAGCCTTGAGCAACCAAGTGCAGCTACAAGCTCAATTCCTGCCAGGCAAGCAAAATTTACTGGCAGACAACTTAAGCAGAAATCTACTGGACCCTAATGAGTGGGAAACTGGAACCCAACTCATTCAAACTTCTAACACAGAGGTGGGGAACACCTGAGGTGGACCCTTTTGCCTCCCCCTAAAACCACCAACTGAGCAAATTTTGCACCAGGAACCCTCACAGCAGAGCCTGGAAGGTGGATGCCCCATCCTTTATATGGGAAAACCTCTTAATTTATGCCTTTCCTCCTCTGCCCCTCCTCTCAAAAGTGCTACTCAAGAGCAAACAGGACAGGCCAAGGGCAATCCTTATTGCACCAGACTGGCCACGCCAACACTGGTATCCACTCCTATGCAGTCTGACAGCAGTGCCACCCTGGCACCTACATCAAACACCTTCCCTGCTGTCTCAGCAGGAGGGACAAATTTTGCATCTACAGCTGCAAACCCTAAACCTTGCAGCCTGGCTTATCCCCTGAATACACCACCAGCATCCCTCAGCAAACAGGTGCTGGATGTCACCCTTGAGGTCAGAAGGCCAAGTACTAGGAAATCCTGTGCTGAAAAGTGGAAAAGATATTGTTCCTGGAGTCTGTCTCAAGGAAAGGAAACAGCTGTGCCCACCTTACCTCAAATCCTTGATTACCTAGCAGAGCTGCTCCACAGAGGCCTATCCTACTCATCCATTAAGATTCATGCCTCTGCCATCTCAGCTCATTATAATACTAAGCCACCTCTCTTTTTCTCACCCTCTTATCAAACAGTTCATGAGAGGAACTAACAATTTAAGGCTCCCTAGGAGAGCTCCCACCCCGGCGTGGGACCTTAACTTTGTACTGGCGAAGCCCACACTTCCCCCTTTTGAACCTGCTGCTTCAGCAGAGTTAAAATTCCTCTTCGAAAACAGCCTTACTTCTAGCTATTACTTCAGCAAGAAGAGTGTCGAAGTTACAGGCACTAATGGTGGTGGAGCCCTTCATTATTTTCCATGATGACAGGGTTTCCCTCAAGACTAACCCATCCTTTATGCCCAAGGTGGTATCCAGTGTGGCTTTAAGCCAATCCATCCATTTGCCAACCTTTTTCCCTAATCCTCAGAATAAAGGGGAAAGGATCCTGCACTTCTTGGACATGCACAGACAGCTAAGGTTCTACCTTGACAGGACTAGGCCTTTCAGAAAATCTGACCAGCTGCTAGTCAGCTTTGCTGCAGGGGCAGAGGGCAAGGCCATTTCGAAGCAAACCATTTCCAAATGGATAGCACACCACATACATTTCTGCTACAAGCACCTTGGAAAACCTACCCTTCAGGGGATCAGAACTCATTCTACTAGAGCTACTTCAAACTCTACAGCATTTCTCAGGGGAGTCCCTACCAGGGACATCCTGGAAGCTGCAACCTGGAGTTCTGTACACACCTTCACCAAGCATTACCACTTAGCTATTTTTTCTAAATCCAGTGCTGGATTTGCTACAGCAGTCTTACAGGCCTGCTAGCCAGCCCTAACACTTCTTAACTGCCTCCACCCTTCCTCAGCTTTGGGAATCAACCAAAGTGTGATGACTGCAACAGTGAAACACGAAGAACATAGTACAGTTGTGTACACTTACATAAATGTAGATGTTCGAGTGTATTCACTGTTGCAGTCCTGGATGTTCTTCGTGTTTCACAATTGCAGTCATTACATTTGGGTAATCTGCTGGCAGGTTGCCCTCAGTCAGCCTGATTAACAAAGTCGTGAGTTCTGCGTCGGTTGCTGTCCCTTCTTCCATGAAGTCAGGTCATCAGGGGTATAAAACATGCAGCTGATGCCATTACATCAGTCTTTCTTACCGTGCGGTGCCTGAAGCAGAAGCAGTTCACAAGTGTCGGTCGGCCGACTCCTGAAATATTCGTTTTCGAGTTTAAGAACCAAAGTCTTCAACTTAAAGTGAAGTACTCCGTTGGGGAAACTTTTTCTTGCTCCTTACCGATGTCAGTAAAAGTTAATAATTGCATTACTTGTGGAAAGCAAATACCTCATAAAGATTTTAATTTGTAATGTGTTCCTTGCCTAGGCCCTGACCACGACATATCTTGCTGTTGGTTTTGTGCTTTATTTAATCAGCGCACCATCCGTCGTCTGTATATCTTTGCCTCTAAATATTTCAGTTCTCGGTTTAATTATCCAGAAATGTCATCTGTTAGCCATCCGACTACCGGGATTCTGAAAAAACGCAAAGATAAAGACAGGCCGCCGAGGTCCAAAACTGCAGACGATGCTTCTCCTAAGCCAGTCGCCGGTACTCAGTGAGGCGCTTTTGCAGCTCCTGATGCCCGCTACTTCTGATTCGCAGGCCTCTACTGAGACCCATTCAGAGTCCGGTATGCCGTGAGATACTTTAACTATGGAACCCGCGGATGTCTCTACCTTGGATGGGTCTGGAGCCACTGTGCAAGCACCAGCTTCTGAGGGTGTATTTAGGCCTACAGACTTGTTTATTAAATCGACACTGCCTTCATTACTAAGGCCTAAATCTCGATCCATGTCTAAAAGACCAACGTCCTGGCCACATGCTCAGGCCCCTATGCCTAAAAAACAAATGATAAAACTGGCTGAAGATCTAATTACTCTAATCAGGGGTAGTCAACCTCCCACCCTCTAAGAGGTCTAGGGCTGAGCTTGATTATGAATTTTCTGAGGATTCTGTTTCTTCTGATGATCTGGATTTGTCCATACCTACTTATGAGGATTCTGATGCAGAGGATTCCATTCCCTCTGCTTCACCTCCTGAGGATTTTTCTTTTGGGGAAACTTTGCATACTTTATGGGAGCATTTCCACTGGGAAAGCCAGGAATTTTCTGATTCAAAAAAGAGGCTTGGGGATTTCCTTCTATCTCAGCATAGGCCTTTGGCTATACCTTCTGTACTAGACATTGTTGATGTGTTCTCGGAATCCAGTTGGCCCCTAATTCCCTGCCTCCGGCTCCTAGTAAACCTGACAGATACTACAGGGTTCCTGAATCCCACAAGTTCCTTTTCAAAAATCCTGTTGCAGATCCAGAGACTATTTCTTAGGGGCCCAAGGGCATTAAGGCTTCTACTGCTAAAAATCCTACCCCTTCTGATAGAGACTTCAGGGCGCTGGTTAGATGGGGTAAAAAGGTTTATACTTCTACAACCTTGGCAATCAGAGCTTTAAACTGTTAAAATATCAACAGCATATTATTGGACTGCTTAAAAAGAAAATTATGTTGATTACTGACTGTGTGGAAAATAAAGATTTACAGGATTTAATGCTTTCTGCTGAACAAGTTGGAAAACATACTTTGCAATATGGTTTTGATTCTTTAGAGGCCTCTTGCAGGGCTGCTGTTACTGGGTCTGTGCTTAGAAGGCATGCTTGGCTTAGAGCAATCTTTGCCTGATCGTGTTAAAGCTAAATTGTTGGATGCTCCTTTAAGTCAGGACCACCTGTTTGGCAACAAGGCTGAAGAAGTTCTTAAAAAAAGATGGAAGATCAAGCTAAATCTATGCAAACTGTTAAGTGCAACCTCCAAGATTTAGTAGGCACTGGCCTACTAAGAAATGGTCCTTTCCAGTCTCATCCAGGTCCTCTCAAGCCAAACCCAGACACAGCAAAAACCCCAGGATGTCCTTCAAGAATGCAACTGCAGTCCTGACATATGGGTTGTCCTGCCTCAGGCAGCCCCTCGGTCGGCCGGATTCCAAAGCCTGGGTCCGGCGTCGGCTGTTGTCGCCTCTTCCCTGATGTCAGAGCGGCTGGGGCATAAAATCATCAGCTGACGCCATCTTCCCCAGTCATTCTTGCCATGCAGTGCCTGAAGCAGAAGCAGTTCGCAAGTGCCGGTCAGCCAGCTCCTCAATTACCGAAGTCATCAAAAAGCTAAGTACCCTGTTGGGGAACCTTTTCTTGCCTCACTTGATGTCAGATAAAACTGCAAAAGTTAATAATTGTTTGTCTTGTGGTAAACAAATACCTCATAAGGACTTCCATTCTTACTGCCTTCTCTGCCTGGGCCCAGACCACAACGTCTCGGCCTGTGCTGCCTGTGCTTGCTTCAATAAGCGCACACTTAGGCGCCAGGCAGAATTTGCTGAAGACTTTTTTGGGGAAAATTACTCCTATATCATGCCGTCGGAGCTTCCGACAGCACACGTTTCCAAAAAACGGAAGGACTGGGACCGACCTTCGCGGGCCGCGACTTCCACCGACACCACGCCTAAGCCTACCGCAAGTGTATCGGTCTCTTCGGAGGCGGTAATTCAGCCGCTCCAGGTCGACGACACAGTTTTACCGCACACTACGGTCCCGGAGGCTTCCTCTGTGCCAGTTGTTTTTCCTCCTGTAACCGAAGCCCAAGATTTGCCTGACACCATACCGGTGGACAAAGTTACTCCAGCACGTGGGACTGCTAGGCCTCCTGTGCCTATGTCCATCAAGGCCTACACACGTGCCAAGGCTGCCAGCCAGGCTAAGTCTGACCCTCCTAAACCTTTTTCACAGACTCCCCCTTTGGATAAACAGATCATGACTTTAGCTGCAGATCTAATTTCTTTAATCAGGGACTCTCAGGCTCATCCAGACAGAGGTTCTCAGCCGCCTTCAGATAAAAGGCCTAGGGTTGAGCAGACAGATACCCTTTCCTCAGATGAAACCTCTGGTGAGTCAGGCCTTTCAGATTCCCAGGAAGAACCCTTCCCGGCCTACGAGGATTCTGATACAGATGAATCCATTCCCTCTGCCTCTCCTGCTGAGGATACTTCTTTCGGGGAAATTCTCCACTCCATGAGAGAGCATTTTCAGTGGCAGGGCCAGGATTTCTCCGACTCCAGGAAAAGGCTTCGGACCTTCCTTAAGTTACCCCAGCACAGGCCTTTAGCTATTCCCCCAGTGTTACGGATGATGTGTTCTCAGACTCCAGCTCCAGTACTTCTCCTGATTCTGTCCCTCCTGCTCCTGTCAAGCCAGACAGATATTACAGGGTTCCTGAAACTCATAAGCATCTTTTTAAGGCCCACTCTGTTGATCTAGAAACTATTTCTCAGGGGCCCAAAGGAGTGGCCACTTCCACGACCAAGAATCCTTTGCCCACAGACGGGGAATCTAGGTCCCTGGAGAGGTGGGGTAAGAAAGTTTATACCTCTACCACCCTTGCCATGAGGGCTCTTAACTGTCTTTTTCATATGTTTCAGTATCAAGATTTTCTGATGGATGATTTGCAGAAAAAGTTAGCCTCTCCTGAGCCTTTAGATAGAAAGGCTTTGCAGGATTTGGTTCATAATACTCAGCAGGTTAGCAATCGTTTTCAGTGTAGTTATGATGCATTGGAAGCTTCATGTAGGGCAGCTATAACAGGGGCCGTCATACGTAGACATGCTTGGTTGAAAGAACAGTCATTGCCAGATCATGTTAAAGTAAAGCTTCTAGATACACCTCTGGAAAAAGACAAGCTATTTGGTGCTAATGCACAGGGTGTGTTGAAATCAATTGAGGAAAAGGCTAAATCAGTACAAACAGTCAAAGATTTCCTCCAGTTTCAGCCACCAAGGTTCAGCAGGAATTGGCCTTCGAAGAATTGGTCCTTTCCAGACACTGACAAGTTTCAAAGGGGAAAAAGCAGGCGTGCTCGAGGTAGAGGGCAATACCGAAGCTCCTACAGGGGCCGCCAATGGCAACCAACTACTCAGAGAAGTGGCGCAGGGACTCCCACTGCTCCATAGGGACAATAACTTGACTTTGACACCGCCGACCAAGGCTCAAAGTGAAGCTCCTTTAGGCGGAAAGTTATCCTTATTTTCAAAACATTGGCACGTTTTTACAAAGGACGGATGGATTTTGAACATAATAGACAAAGGTTACAGGTTCCACTTCCATACCTTACCAACAAGACAAGGCATGCCAAACCTGCCGCACAATCAAAGGGCAGAGGCACTCATACAAGTTTCAAAGCTGCTACAAATCAAAGCAATAGAAAAGGTTCCTCCTCGGGAACAAGGCCAGGGATTCTACTCAAGACTGTTCCTTGTTCCAAGAAAAGAAAAGCAATGGAGACCTATACTGGACTTGTCCGCTCTAAACACCTTTCTCATTGTGCCAAAATTCAAAATGCTGACGTTACAGCAACTTCCTCCCATGCTGTGCAAGGGGTCTTGGCTGGTTACTCTGGACCTCAAGGAGGCATACCTGCATGTCCCAATCAGACACAGTTGCAGAAGATACCTCAGATTTCTTGCAGAGTCAGAGCATTATCAATTCTCAGCATTGCCGTTTGGCTTATCTACTGCGCCCAGAGTATTCACGAAATGCCTGGCATCAGTAATTGCACATTGCAGAATCAAGGGGATACAAATTTACCCTTACCTGGACGACTGCCTTATACAAGCGGACAGCAAACAAGCCTTGATAAGAAACTTGGACTATGTCATACACTTACTACAGGCTTTGGGATACACAGTCAACATTCAAAAATCAAGACTACTGCCATCCCAACAAATAATTTTTCTAGGAGCCAAACTGGGCACAAACTCACAAATGGCTTTCCTCACGGAAGAAAAACAAGAACAATTACCAGATTACTTCAAAAGCCTAGCAAAGCTCACCTGGATGACTGCAAGGAAAATCCTGCAGGCCCTGGGTTTCATGGCATCTTGCATTCTTCTGATTCCACTGGCAAGACTACACATGAGAAAACTACAATGGTACCTAAAAATTTATGGTCTCAACACAGCCACAACTTAGAAGAAATTATACCACTCATTCCATGTCTTCAAAAGGAATTTTTGTGGTGGGCACTAGCAAGTCAATTAAACAAAGGCATGTCTTTCAACAAACCTCAAGCAAGTCAAACCATTACAACAGACTCCTCAGATCATGGATGGGGGGGCGCACATGGAAGGCAGATGCATGCAAGGGCAATGGGCTCCCCGGGATATGCATCTGGACATAAATCAAAAAGAGATGTTGGTAGTGATTCATGCAATCGAGGCCTTCGGAAAATTTCTTCAGCAAGGTCATCTGCTAATAAAGACAGACAACACCACTGTCATGTGGTACATAAACAAACAGGGAGGCACTCATTCTTACCCCCCTCTGCAGACTAACAATGACTCTTTGGGAAAAGGCCCTGAAACTGAACTTACAGTTGCAATCCCAGTTTGTTCCAGGCAAGGACAATGTTCTGGCGGGCAGTCTAAGCAGAAACATTTTGGACCCGCACGAATGGATGCTGCATCAGACATTTTTTCGCAAATAACTCATGCGTGGGGAAGGCTGCACATAGATCTCTTTGCCTCTCACCTCAATCATCATCTGAAGAAGTTTTGTTTGAGGACACACCATCCTCAAGCCTGGAGAATGGATGCTCTCCCCTTCAGCTGGAATTCTCTGACAATCTACGCATTCCCACCTCTACCATTAATGACCAAGGTGTTACTGAAGATCAAAGCAGAGCAGCCGAAAGGTATTTTGATAGCTCCAGACTGGCCAAGGCAGCACTGGTATCCATTACTAAGGAGCATATCTCGCACCAAGCCGTGGCCCCTGCCTCAATGGCCTCTGCTACTAACTCAGCACAATTACAGGACTGTTCGTCCCAACCTGCAAACATTGCAGCTGACAGCTTGAAGGGTTCCATGACTTCTACCCATATCTTTCTCTCCAAAAAAGTTCAAGAGATCCTACTGGAAGCACGCAGACCTTCCACCAGAAAAACTCATTCAGCCAAATGGAAGAGATTCATCACCTGGAATGCCAACAAGGGTCAGGATGCATCCGTAATAAACATGCCACAGATACTAGAATACTTGGCAGAAATGCTTCATAGTGGCCTTTCATATTCTTCCATAAAAATACACGCTTCAGCAATCTCAGCAAAATACAACTGTGATCCACCTGTGTTTTCACATCCTTTGCTAAGACAGTTTCTAAGAGGGATAAAGAATATCAAACCTCCCAGGAAACCACCAGTGCCTGCGTGAGACCTCAACTTCGTCTTGGAAAAATTAACTCTTACTCCTTTTGAGCCACAGCATCTTCAGAGATGCAATTTCTCTCCTGGAAAACAGTTTTCCTGTTGGCAGTTACCTCAGCAAGAAGAGTCTCGGAGATGCAGGCCCTCATGGCAGTACCTCCATTCCTCATTTTTCATCAGGACAGAGTTTCTTTAAGAACCAATCCTTCATTCATGCCAAAAGTGATATCCATTGTGTCTCTAAATCAAGAAATTCACCTGCCTACTTTCTTTCCCAATCCTCAAAATAAAGGAGAAAAGCTGCTGCACACTTTGGACATACACAGACTATTACGCTACTACTTGGACAGAACAAAGGACAACAGAAAGTCTGACCAACTATTTGTAGCTTACGCTGCTGGAGTGCAAGGAAAGGCAATTTCCAAAATGGATTGGACACTGCATCAGATTCTGTTATTCTTTCCATGGAAAAGGTGTGCCAGCCAATATCAGGCCACACTCCACCAGAGCTATAGCCACCTCCACAGCCTTTCTAAGAGGGGTGGCTACAAAGGACATTCTAAAAGCTGCTACATGGAGCTCCGTGCATACATTTTCCAAACACTACAACCTGCCTTTATACTCCAGATCCCGAGCAGGCTTTGCTTCGGCAGTCCTGCAGGGTTTTTAGCTACACCATCTTTTTCTTAGATCCTACCACCCCCAGCTTGGCTATGGTATTCTACCCATATGTCAGGACAGCAGTTGCATTCTTGAAGGACATAGTACAGTTTTGTACCTACCATAAATGTAGATGTCCGATAGATATGCAACTGCAGTCAGGTTTACCCTCCCTCCTACCCCTCAGTAATTTACATTTTTGGGTCCACTACCCCTTCTCCAACTTAGCTGGGGATAGCTTTTATGGTGTATCTGTTTATTACTATTATGCATGTCTGGAATTTTATGCATTCTCTAAATGTAGCCCACCTTGGAGGGCACATAACATCTGGGGCAAGAAACACTGAAGAAGATGGCGTCGGCTGATGATTTTATGCCCCAGCCGCTCTGACGTCAGGGAAGAGGCGACAACAGCCGATGCCGGACCCAGGCTTTGGAATCCGGCCGACCGAGGGGCTGCCTGAGGCAGGACAACCCATATGTCAGGACTGCAGTTGCATATCTATCGGACATCTACATTTATGGTAGGTACAAAACTGTACTTTTCAGTCCCAGGGGACTCTCAGAACTAAGCAGTGGAGGGGCCTCCACTTCCAAATCTGGAAATAACAAGACACCCCCCTATGGTAAACAGCCTCAATGACTTCCTTTTAAAATTTCCAAGCACTTATCTTTTGACCACCCCTTTGGGGGGAAAGATTGCTGTTCATGTAAAGAACTGGGAACTCATAACCCAGGGCAAATGGGTTTTAAATATAGTGTCCCAGGGATGCAGATTTCATTTCCACATGTTTCCAACACCGAATGGGTGGCCAGACCTGCCCCTCTGTCAGTGGGCAGAGGCTCAAAAACAAGTACTTTCCCTCTTAAGCATGGGGGCTGTTCAACTGGTGCCAGAAGAGGAAAAGGGACAAGGTTTCTACTCCAGGCTTTTTATGGTACCCAGAACAGACAAATCATGGCATCCAATCCTGGACCTGTCAACTCTAAACACCTTTCTGGAGATTCCAAAATTCAAGATGCTGACTCTTCACCAATTACTTCCTATGCTAGGCAAAGATGCCTGGTTGGCAACTCTAGATTTAAAAGAAGCATACCTGCACATCCCAATCAGGGAATCTTGCAGAAGATACCTATGCTTCAAAGCAGGCTACTTGCACTATCAATTCTCTGCACTGCCCTCTGGCTTGTCTACTGCGCCCAGGGTATTCACAAAGTGCCTGGATCCAGTTATTGCATTTTGCAGGCAAAGAAATATTCAAATATTTCCATACCTGGACGATTGTCTAATTCAGGCAGAAAACCAGGGCATACTTCTAAATCATCTGGCATTTGTAAAAAGGGTTCTAACTTGTCTGGGGTACACCATAAACGAAAAGAAATCACAACTGGTACCCTGTCAACAAATCTCATTCCTGGGTGCAAGCTTGAATACAACTGCCCAGATGGCTTTCCTCATGCCAGAAAAGCAAATTCATTTGGTAACTTACTTCAAACAAGTAGCCACAAAAACCCTGCTATCTGCAAGACAAATACTGCAAGCGTTGGGGTTCATGGCTTCCTGCATTATTCTAATTCCATATGCAAGACTGCATATGAGGAAACTACAGTGGTATCTAAAAAGTCTATGGAGTCAACATTATCACAGCCTGGAAACAATGATTCCTATCATACCTAGCCTACACCTGGAGTTCCTATGGTGGGCAGAGGCCTGTCACCAAAACAAGGGACTACCATTCACACTACCCCCTGCCACCCAAACCCTAACTACAGATGCATCAGACTGTGCATGGGGGGCTCACCTGGCACGGAAGTGCATTCAGGGAAAATGGAACCCAAATCAAATGCACCTACATATCAATCAAAAAGAAATGTTAGCTGTACAGAATGCTTTGACAGCCTTCAAGGACTACATTCTTCCAGGACAACTAATGGTAAAGACGGGACAACACCACGGTTATGTGGTACATAAACAAGCAGGGGGGTACACATACCCCCTCTGCAGACTAGCCATGGCATTGTGGAACACAGCCTTGAGCTACCAAGTGCACCTACATGCTCAATTCCTGCCAGGAAAATTGAATACACTGGCAGATGGACTAAGCAGAAACCTCAAGGACCCACACGAGTGGAAACTGGAACCAAGGATTTTCAATATGTTGACAAACAAATGGGGGAAGCTCAGACATAGATCTTTTTGCCTCCCCCCAGAACTACCAGTTGGACAAGTTTTGCACAAGGACTCCCCACAAACCAGCCTGGAAAGTGGATGCTCTGTCCTTCAGCTGGAAAAACCTATCAGTCTATGCCTTTCCCCCACTGCCTCTGCTCTCCAAAGTTCTACTAAAAGTCAAACAGGACAAACCAAGGATGATCTTGATTGCTCCAGACTGGACACGCCAACACTGGTACCCCCTCCTGTGCAGTGTGTCAGTTATCTCCATGGCACCTGCCTCAGACCCCTTCCCTGCTGTCTCAGCAGGAGAACCAAATTCTGCACCCTCAGCTTCCAACATTGAACCTTGCAGCCTGGCTAATCACTTAAATTCACCCTTGTCATCCCTCAGCAAACCTGTGATGGATATCATCTTGGAGGCAAGGAGACCTAGTACTAGAAAATCTTATGCTAACAAATGGAAAAGATTCTCTGCCTGGAACCAATCTCAAGGGATGAACACAGCAGCGCCCAATTTACCTCAGATTTTGCAATACTTAACTGAGATGCTTCACAAGGGCCTGCCTTTTTCCTCCATTAAAATCCACGCCTCAGCTCTTTCAGCTCGTAACACAGAACCTTCCCCTTCTCTCATCCTCTGCTCTAGCAGTATCTCAGAGGGGCAAAAAACTTGAGACCACCCAGTAGAGCTCCAACCCCTGCCTGGGACCTTAACTTTGTTTTGGAGAAACTCACTCTACCTCCTTTCGAGCCAGCTGCTACTGCAGACTTAAAATTTCTTTCTTGGACAATAGTCTTCCTTTTAGCAATCACTTCAGCTAGAAGGATCTCTGAATTACAGGCCGTTATGGCAGTGGAGCCTTTCATCATCTTTCCTGCTGACAGGTTATCTCTCAGGACCAATCCATCCTTCATGCCCAAGGTGGTTTCCAGTGTGGCTCTTAATCAGTCCATTCATTTGACAACCTTCTTTCCCAATCCACAGAACAAAGGGGAATGGATTCTGCATTCCTTGGATGTACACAGACAACTTAGATTCTACTTGGACAGGACTAAACCTCAATGAAAATCTGAACAACTGCTGGTAGCATTTGCTGCAGGGGCAGATGGGAAGGCAATTTTAAAACAAACCATTTCTAAATGGATAAGCCATTGCATTCATTTCTGCTGTAAGCTCTATGGAAAACCCATCTCCCAGAGGATCAGATCTCACTGCACCAGGGCTGCATCTACTTCTGCAGACTTTCAGAGGTGTCCCTACCAGGGACATCTTAGAAGCTGCTACCTGGAGCTCTGTGCATACTTTAACCAAGCATATTATCATTTACCAATTTTCTCTAAATCCAGAGCTGGCTTTGCCACTGCTGCCTTGCAGGGCCTTATAGCTGGCCCTAATGCTGTATAAACTCCTCCTCCCAACCATAGCTTTTGGAATCTACCCAAATGTAATGACTGCAACAGTGAAACACGAAGAACATAGTACAGTTGTGTACACTTACCATGAATGTAGATGTTCGAGTGTATTCACTGTTGCAGTTCTGGTTACCCTCCCTCCAGCCCCCTAACTTTTTCTGGCTATACCTCTACTTTCTTTTACTACTTACCTTTGTGGTGTATTTGCTTTTTGCTGGAGATATATCTATGTGTTTTTATGTTTGCTTCCCATTAGGGGGCACCTGACATCTGGGGCAAGAAAAACTGATGTAATGGCGTCGTCTGCATGTTTTATACCCCTGATGACCTGACGTCACGGAAGAAGGGACAGCAACCAAAGCAGGACCCAAGACTTTGTTAATCAGGCTGACTGAGGGCAACCTGCCAGCAGATTACCCAAATGTAATGACTGCAACAGTGAATACACTCGAACATCTACATTTATGGTAAGTGTACACAACTGTACTTTTCCCTCCCTCCAGCCCCCTGGCTTTCTCTCTCTTTTCTACCTATCCTCTTTATGGCCATCTTTTATGGCAGGGGTATTTACTTTTTACTGGAGGTGTTCCACACCATGTAATAGCTTCCTATTTTGGGGGCTCCTGACATCTGGGGCAAGAAAAATTGATGTCATGGCGTTTGCATGTTGTATACCCCCTGACGACCTGACGTCATGGAAGACCCGACAGCAACTGACGCAGAAATCCCAAGACTCTAGTATCCGGGCCGACTGAGGGCTTACCTGCAAGCCGATAACCCAAGTGTGATGGCTGCAACAGTGAATAGACTTGAACATCTACATTTATGGTAAGTTTACACAACTGTACTTTTCTGATTCTACCTGTGCGGGATTTCTCTTTCTCAGAAGCTATTTCTGGAATGTGCCAGTGTTTCAGTGGGAGAACACTGAGGTTTTTCAGTTCTTCATAAAATACTGAGTTTTTGTATTGGGAATTTCCAGAATCTACACCCATTCCTCCTGTTCTGACTGTTGTAGAGGGGGAGGGCTACAGAATCCTGAAAACAGGATGCCAACACTCACAATATTCCAGCGCAAGTACATACAGAAACATATTACCCTTCAACTATATGCAGGGGGACAAGTCCCCCTGTGCCCCCCACACCCCCTGCTACTTAAATGTATCAACTCTGAGAGTGCACTTCACTACACTAAGTGCAATCTTGGAGTTGACATATTTAAGTAGCAGGGGGTGTGGGAGGCACAGCCCCCCACATGGGGGGGTGCACAGGGGCTTGCCCCCCCTGCTTATACTTGGAGAACAGTAATATAGTTTGTGTTTTATGTGTTTCTGTATGTACTTGTGTTGGAATATAGTGAGTGTTGGTATCCTGTGTGTTTTCAGGATTTTGGTCTCAGGATTTTGGGCTTTCAGGATTTTGTAGTGCTCCCTGTAGAGGATGTGTGTGTTACTGCCTGCAGTTTTCCTGATAGTCTGCCATCTGCCCTTAAGAAGGCAGATAGGATGTATAAAGTTCCTCAGTCATTCAAGTTTATACATTATTCCCAAACCTGACCCAGCAGCTATCGCTTTAGTTGATCTCACTGTTGGTAAACACCAATTCCAATCCTATGATAAGGATGAGAAAATTATTCGTAAGTATGTGGAAAGTGTATATTTCTGCAACTTTGATTTTTCTGAATTTTGAATTGCCAGTTTCATATCAACGTTTCTTCTGACTAATTGTGAAAGTATGATTGTTTTATTTGCAGTTTCTTGTTAGGAAAAATTTGTTTTAAATTTAGTTTTTTTCAGTTGCACAGGTCACTGTTCATTGTTTATAGTGTGTATATCTCTATTGATACTACTTCCATTGCTGTGGCCACTGGTACTGTTTTGAGGAGGTTTGCATCAGCCCCTCTGTTGCAGAGGTGATCAGAAAGTATGATGAAAGGGGTGAGCTGAACCAGGGAATTTTTCAGCCTTCTTTTTCCAAATTTTCTGTGGGATTCCCTAACTCCTTGTCAAATTTAGCAAGAAGAAAAAGAATAGAGCTTCAACAAAATGCAGGTAATCTGAAGAAATGGCAAGGATGTTCCAAAAAGATCTGTTGGACCTCCCAAAATGAAAGCAGTCCAGCAAGTCTGTGACTGTTCAAGAGACCTTGTGACCCTCTCCCACCCTGGCCACTTTTTTCTTCCAGAAAGTCTGAATCTCTATTTATCTCTCTGGCAACAGATAGTTTCAGACACATTCATCAAGGTTACAGATAGCAGTAGGAGGAAATTCCTGATTTCCAGGGAGTCATCATTCCTCATAGTGTAGATCAGAGTCTTTCAATTCCACTGGATCTTCATCATATGCTGTCCCAAGGAATGGTAGAACCAGATCCTCCTTCCCATGGGGGGAACGGTTTTTATTCAAGGATGTTCTTAGTGCAAAAGAAAGAAAATGCTTGATGTCCTTCAAGAATGCAACTGCAGTCATAACATGTGGGTTGTCCTGCCTCAGGCAGCCCTCGGTCGGCCAGATTCCAAAGTCTGGGTCCGACGTCAGCTGATGTCGCATTTCTCTCCGACGTCACAGCGGCTGGAGTACATAAGCATCAGCCGATGCCATTTTCTTCAGTCTTTCTTGCCGCGCGGTGCCCAAAGTCATCAAAAAAGCTAAGTACCCCGTTGGGGACCTTTTCTTGCCTCAGCTGATGTCAGAAATAACTGAAAAAGTTAACAATTGTCTTTCTTGTGGTAAACAAATACCTCATAAGGATTTCCACTCTTACTGTCTTCCTTGCCTGGGCCCAGACCACAACGTCTCGGCCTGTGTAGCCTGTGCTCGCTTCAACAAGCGCACTCTCAGGCGCCGGGTGGAGTTCGCTGAAGACTTTTTCGCCGATAAAGTTGCTTACACCATGCCGTCGGATCTTCTGACATCGCAAACTCCCAAAAAGCGAAAAGACCGGGACCGACATCCTCGGCCCGCGTCTACCTCTGACTCCACGCCAAAACCTAGCGTGAGTGCTCCGGTTCCCTCTGAGACGGTCTCTCCACCGCTCTGAACCAAAGACACCGCATTACCGACGACTCCGATTCCGGACATCACTCCGCCAGTTATCGATTTTCCTCCGGATACCGAGGAAATGCCCGAGACCATTGCTGTAGACAAGGTCACTCCTGCACGTGGAGCTGCCAGGCCTCCTATGGCCATGTCTATTAAGGCCTACACTAGGGCTAAGGCAGCCAGCAAAACAAAGCATATTACTTCTTAATCCTTACCTCAGCCTACTCCAGAGACACAAATTATGTCCATGGCTGCTGATTTAATTTCCATGATTAGAGGTTCACAGGCCCATCCTGAGAGAGGATCCCAGCCTCCTTCTGATAAAAGGCCCCGGGTTGAACCCTCTGAACCTACTCCTTCAGATGAAGATTCTGAGGGCTCTGTCCACACTGATAGCCAGGAAGAGCTCTTCCAGACCTATGAGGACTCGGATGCAGAAGATTCCATCCCCTCGGCCTCCCCTCCTGAGGATATTTCTTTTGGGGAAGTTCTGCACACCATGAGGGAACATTTCAAGTGGCAAGGTCAGGAATATTCTGATTCTAGGAAATGCCCAAGGACTTTCCTTAAGAAGCCCCAGCACAGGCCCTTAGCTATTCCACCTGTACTTGATGTTCTGGATGACTTATATTCTGACTCTAGTGCTACCCCTGATTCTCTTCCTCCTGCTCCAGCCAAGCCAGACAGGTATTACAGGGTCCCAGAAACTCATTCCCATCTATTCAGGGCCCATTCTGCTGATTTGGAAACTATTTCACAGGGGCCTAAAGGAGTTTCAGCCCCCACCTCTAAAAATCCATTGCCCTCCAACAGGGAGGCTAGATCATTAGAGAGATGTGGCAAAAGGTTTACACATCCACTACCTTATCTATGAGAGCTTTAAATTGCCTTTTTCATATGTTACAATATCAGGATTACCTTTTAGAAGATTTACAAAAAACTTTAGCCACTCCTGATCTTTTAGACAGGAAGACTTTGCAGGAAGTTGTACATAACACTCAGCAAGCAAGCAATCACTTCCTGCAGTGTGGATATGATGCATTGGAAGCTTCATGTAGGGCAGCTATGACAGGGGCAGTCATTCGTAGACATGCTTGGTTAAAAGATCAACCTCTACCAGATCATGTAAAAGCAAAACTTCTGGATGCACCTTTGGAAAAGAACAAGCTTTTTGGTGCCACTGCTAAGGATGTGTTAAAGACCATCGAAGAAAAAGCAAAATCAGTTCAGATGGTGAAAGATTTCCTCCAGGTTCAACCCCCCAGATTCAGTAGGAATTGGCCTTCTAAAAACTGGTCCTTTCCTAATACAGAAAAGTTTCAAAGGGGTAAGAACAGACGTGGCCGAGGAAGAGGCCAATACAGAGGCCCTTACAGGGGATGACAATGGCAGCCAGGAAACCAAAGAAGTGATGCAGGGGTTTCACCTGCCCCACAGCCACAATCTCAATGACTTTCCTCTACTACCGCCTACCAGGGAACAAATAGAAGCTCCCTTGGGCGGGAAATTATCTCTGTTTGCAGAAAATTGGCACAGACTGACAAAGGACAAATGGATTTTGGACATTATAGACCGAGGGTACAGGTTTCATTTTCATACCTTACCAAGAAAACAAGGCATGCCAAACCTACCACAAAACCAGAGGGCAGAGGCTATCAAGCAAATCACTCTGCTGACTCGGATGAAAGCAATAGAAAGAGTTCCACAACAAGAACAAGGCCAGGGATTTTACTCAAGACTGTTCCTTGTTCCAAGAAAAGAATCTCAATGGAGACCAATACTGGACTTGTCCACATTAAACACCTTTCTCATAGTACCAAAGTTCAAAATGCTGACTCTACAGCAACTTCTTCCCATGCTGGGCAAGGGGTCTTGGCTGATTACTCTGGACCTCAAGGAGGCATACCTGCATGTCCCTATCAGACACAGCTGCAGAAGATACCTCAGATTTCTTGCAGGGCCAGAGCATTATCAATTCTCAGCATTGCCATTTGGCTTATCTACTGCGCCCAGAGTATTCACAAAATGCCTGGCTTCAGTAATTGCTCATTGCAGGCTCCAGGGGATACAAATTTACCTGTACCTGGACGACTGCCTCATACAAGCGGACGACAAATTGATGTTGACAAAAAACCTGGATTATGTCATACGATTACTTCAAGCTCTGGGATACACAGTCAACTTCCAAAAGTCAAACTGCAGCCATCCCAGCAAATAATCTTCTTAGGAGCCAAACTAGACACAGCCTCTCAGATGGCTTACCTGACAGAAGACAAGCAAGAGAAGTTAACTCATTACTTCAAAGGTTTAGCAAAACTCACCCAGATGACTGCAAGGAGATTCCTACAGGCCCTGGGTTACATGGCATCCTGCATTCTCCTGGTTCCATTAGCAAGACTGCACATGAGAAAGCTTCAATGGTACCTAAAAGCATTTGGTCTCAACACAGCAACAACTTGGAGACAATCATACCGCTCATTCCATGCCTACAAAAGGAATTCCTATGGTGGGCCTCGGTGAGCCTGGCAAACACAGGTATGTCATTCAAAAAACCACAGATAACACAGACCATGACCACAGATGCCTCAGACCTTGGATGGGGGGCGCACATGGAAGGCAGGTGTATACAAGGACAATGGTCTCCAAAGGAAACACATCTGCATATAAACCAAAAGGAAATGCTGGCAGTAATGCATGCCATCGAGGCTTTTCAACACCAACTCCAGCAAGGCCATTTACTGATATGGACAGACAACACCACTGTGATGTGGTACATAAACAAGCAAGGGGGCACCCACTCTTACCCCCTTTGCAGACTGACAATGCATCTTTGGGAGAAATCACTGAGCCTAAACATCCAGTTACAATCCCAGTTTGTTCCAGGAAAAGACAATGTGTTGGCAGACAGCCTAAGCAGGAATTTCACAGATCCACACGAGTGGAGGTTACATCCAAAGGCCTTCAGACAACTCACTTCGACATGGGGCAAGCCAGAAGTGGACCTATTTGCCTCTCATCTCAACCATCTTCTACCAAGATTCTGCACAAGGACATACCATCCAAAAGCTTGGAAAATAGATGCCCTCTCATTCAACTGGAACTCCCTAACAATCTATGCATTTCCACCTCTGCCACTGATGACCTCAGTATTACTAAAGATCAAAGCAGAGAGACCCAAGGGAATCATAATAGCTCCGGACTGGCCAAGACAGCACTGGTACCCATTACTATGGAGCATATGTCACACCAGGAGGTGGGCCCTTCCCCAATGGCCTCTACTTCTGACTCAACACAACTTCGAAACAGTGCATCCAAATCTACAGACACTGCAGCTAACAGCCTGGGAGATCCCATAAATAACTTCAGCCTATCTCTCTCCAAGGAAGTACAGCGGATACTAACAGAGGCTCGAAGACCATCCACCAGAAAGGTTTATTTAGCAAAGTGGAAAAGATTCAGCAATTGGAATACCAGCAAGGGACATGATGCATCATTGTTGAACATCCCACTCGTCTTGGAATATTTGGCAGATATGTTAAAGAACGGACTCTCATATTCTTCCATAAAGATACATGCATCTGCCATTTCAGCTAGATACAACACTGATCCTCCTGTTTTTTCACACCCTTTACTAAGGCAATTCCTCAGGGGAATCAAGAACATTAAGCCACCAAGAAAGGCCCCAGTTCCAGCCTGGGACCTCAATTTTGTCCTAGAAAAACTGACTCTACCTCCATTTGAGCCAGCAGCTTCAGTTGACTTGCAATTTCTCTCATGGAAAACAGCTTTCCTGTTGGCAATTACATCAGCAAGAAGGGTTTCGGAGCTACAGGCCCTAATGGCAATACCACCCTTTATTATTTTTCACAGAGACAGGGTCTCATTAAGGACCAACCCTACTTTTGTGCCAAAGGTGGTATCTAGGGTTTCTTTAAATCAAGCCATTCATCTGCCTGCTTTCTTCCCCAATCCTGAGAACAAGGGGGGAAAGACTGTTGCATACCTTGGACATTCACAGACAACTTCATTACTACCTGGACAGAACCAAGGCCAGTAGGAAGTCTGAGCAACTTTTTGTGGCTTACGCCCCTGCAGTACAAGGAAAAGCAATTTCAAAACAGACTATTTCGAAATGGATTGGACATTGCTTCAGATTCTGTTATTCCTTTCATGGAAAGACTGTTCCAACCAATGTCAGACCACATTCCACCAGAGCTACAGCCACCTCTACAGCATTCTTAAGAGGGGTGCCTACTAAGGACATTCTAGAAGCTGCTACATGGAGCTCCATGCATACATTCTCCAAACACTACAATCTCCCTCTATACTCCAGATCCAGAGCAGGCTTTGCTTCAGCAGTCCTGCAGGGTTTGATTGCCACACCATCTTTCTCCTAGAGCATTCCTCCTCCCCCAGCTAAGCTATGGTATTCTACCCACATGTTATGACTGCAGTTGCATTCTTGAAGGACATAGTACAGTTTTGTACCTACCATAAATGTAGATGTCCGATAGACATGCAACTGCAGTCGGATTTTCCCACCCTCCATACCCCTCTATGCCTAGGGTCCACTCCTATCCCAGTTTGTCTTAGCTGGGGATATCTGTTATGGTGTATTTGTTTTATTGCTCATTTATTTGTTTGGAATCCTGTTTTTGTCTTCCAATATGATTACAGCCTTCCTTGGAGGGCACCTGGCATCTGGCATCTGGGGCAAGAAACACTGAAGAAAATGGCGTCGGCTGATGCTTATGTACTCCAGCCGCTCTGACGTCGGAGAGAAATGCGACATCAGCCGACGTCGGACCCAGACTTTGGAATCCGGCCGACCGAGGGCTGCCTGAGGCAGGACAACCCACATGTTATGACTGCAGTTGCATGTCTATCGGACATCTACATTTATGGTAGGTACAAAACTGTACTTTTCCACTTCTTCCTCTTTCAAGTTTCTTGGTAACAGTAGATATAAAAATGCTCATCATAACATAACATCCCTATTCCTCCAGACTTGAGATGTTTCATAAGTTTGTGTGTCTGGATACCATTATCAGTTCTCTGTTACCCTTTGGACTGTCCACTGCACCAAGAGTGTCTAGTCTCATTTATAGCTCATTGCACGCTACAGTGAATCCACATTTTTCCATATTTAGAATACTTCTCTTTTCAGAGTCATTAAGGTGTCCGGGATTCTGTGTTTGAGAGATCTCTCTTACACAAGTTGGGATTCCAAGCGAGCTTTCCAAAGCCTTTTTTGACTCCTTCACACAGGATTGTGTTCTTAGGATGTCAATCTGAGATGTCAGTTCAAAGAGCTTGTCTTCCTCAGAAAAAAACAGGTATGTATCTAGAGCTATTGCTAATGTTTTTCACTCTATCTGTGGCCATTGCAAAGAAATGCCTCAGGAGTTTGGGTCTCATGGCTTCTAGGACTCTCATGGTACCCTTGGTGAGACTACATGAGGAAAATACAGTGGCATCTGAAATCTCTGTTCCCAGCACCACCACCTATTGCCTTTTCGAATCCCACTGCTGCAGTTTGTCAGAAGAGAAATCATATAGTGGAGACATTGATATTCTTAAATCCAGGTCTTCCCTTCTCCCTCTCTGTTCCAAAGCAGTCAGTCACCACAGACACCTTGAACTTTGCTTGGGGAGCAGTTTCAGTAGGGATAAAAATCCAGGGTGTGGGGCACCTAAGGACAGATGAAGGTGCATAAATATCAGAGACGCCTGCCCTGATCAAGGTACTGAACTCTCTGAAATCATCTTTGATCCCTGGGACATTTTCAGGTTGTTGCAAACAATACTACAATCCTGGGGTACACCAAAAAGTACTGGGAACCCAGTCATATACCCCCTTTTGCAGACTAGCCATGTTAGCTTGACATATAGCTTTACAGCACAATCTCACTCTATAGGCATTCTACATTCCATCAGACTAAAATTGTGCAGCAGAAAAGCTGAGCAGGGCCAGGGCAGACCCCCATGAATAGAAATTAGATGAGTGGTCTTCCAAGATTTGATCCATCTGTGGGGAGTTCCTCAAGTAGATCTCTTTGCCACCTGTATGAACAACCAACTGCCAAGATTTTTTTTCAGGACTCCATGCAAAAAGTCTTGGAAGAAAAGCCTTTTCTTTTCCTTGGACAGGAATATTGTATGCTTTTCCACCATTTATCCAGAGTACTTCTGAAGCCTGAGAAAGTATCCCTCAGTGTCATTGCGGTGACTCCCATCTGGCCAAGGCAAGCATTGCTCTCCCTTTTTTGAAATGGCTAGTGCAGTTACCACAAGCTTCCTCACAGACTGGATCTACTCACACAAGAACAGAAGTGTGATATACCCCATCAATCAACTTCAGTTGACTGCCTGGATGATAGGATCTTAATTCCTTTTAGGCATCTGTTTACTGTGGACATGCAGCAGGCACAAATAGAGGCAAAAAAGCCTGCTATTAAAAAAAAAACATATATTAGCAAGTGGAAAAAGTTTTCTGGTTGGTGCCCATAACATAACCAGCCCCCTATTCATGGCTAGTTCTCTGGTTTACAATATTTGCATAAGCTATTGTCCTATGGTCTCTATTATTCCTCTATCAGTGTTTACTTATAGGCCATTTCAGCATGTTTGCAACAGTTCCTCCTTTTTCAGTGCAGTCTTCTGTCAAAATGTTTTTGAAGGTGAGTTTGCACAAGAGGCCTCCAGGTAAACAGGTGGCCCATCCTTTGGATCTTAATTTTTTTGTCACAGATACTAACACTTGCTCCATTTTAACCAGATAAGCTGGCCAACTTTGAGGTTCTTAATGTGGAAAGCAGTTTTACCAATTGCTGTGACCTCTGCAAGAAGAGGATCTCAGTTGCAAGCTCTTATGGTGAGTCATCCCTGTCTCATTTTCCACAGGGACAGGGTTTCTTTGAGAGTGAAACCTTCTTTTATGCCTAAAGTGATGTCCAAATTTACTTTAAGCCAAAATATCAGTCTCCCTTTTTTCTTAACCTAAAAATGAGGGAGAAAGGATAATTCATACCTTGGATGTCCACAGACAACTCTGGTACTATGTTGACAGAACTAAATCTTTCAATCTCTGATCAGTTCATTTCTTGTGAAGGTAAGAAGGGACATCTGTCAAAACAGATTATTTCCAAACTGTTGTCTAAGACTATTACCTTTTATATTGACCATAACAAAACTAATTCAGGCAGGGTCAAATGGCTTCATTTTTTGGCTATTTTGGAAAGGGTTGGATTCTAGAAGTGTTCTCCTTCCACATCCCAAATGAAGATAGCTAAGGTATTAAGTTAAGTGCTTAGCACACGATGCCATGGAAGGTACATCAGGCCCTTCAGGTGAGTCAGTTAAGAAGGCCAAGAAATCAAGGCCAGAGTTACCTGCTTCCTCTCCAATTCTGGATGTCTTTCCTGGGGCCGATGTTGGCCCAGAGATTATTTCGGAGTTCATAGGCAATTTTTCGGTGGGTACCTCTGTGGAGGCTGTGAAGGATCCTACTAGCATGTCCCAGAGGGATATGCAGATGTCTGCTACAGATGTAGGGGGGAACCCAGGCTCATTGTTCCTGAAGGCCCATGTGGCATTCCTCAAATCCTTGTTTGTGAAGATGTCCCGAGCAACATTAGAGTGCGTGCTGAAGTCAGGTCCCTCATCCTTCACCACATGGATGTCACAAGAAGAAGCAGAAAAAGCATTCTTTTGTTTCCCATCAACAGTCTGCAGATTGGCAAGCCTTCTCACATGGGCTCTTTAATGCCTATTTGGCCCTTAGACAATCTACTGGTGTCTCTCTTCCTTCTCCCTCCTTTTCTCCAGTTCCTCCATGGAAGAGGATTAGAGTTGAAGATTCAGCCGATTGGCATACTCTGCCCAAATTTCATCTCCCCTAGGATATGCTTATCCTGAAGAGGAATCAAATGGCACAGATTCTGCAGGGGAGGACATTAACCTTTGGGGAACCATAGTTAAAATGTGGGAATTTTTAAATGGGATTGCTCTCAGTTGTCAGAAATTTAAAAAAGATATGACCTTCTACAAATGGACTCTCCATCTGCAGTTCCTCCTGTGCTGCCAGCCTTTTTGGATGCCTTTTCTGTCCTGACTCCTAACCTCCTGTCTCTAAAAGGCCAGACAGGTTTTACAATGTACCAGATGATTATAAATTCCTGTTTAAATTCCCCTCTGCAGACCCAACAATTTCTGTCTCTGCTGCAAGGCCTCTTAAGATGTTGCCTTCCACTTTCCTTCTACCCTAAGACAAGGAGAGTAAAGTTATGGAGAGGTTGGGGAAGAAAGTCTATACATCAGTTACTTTGATCTTTAGAGCTATAAATTGCCAGACCCATATGGCCAAATATTCTTTAGCCCCTCTGTCTCTGATGCCATTAAGCTAATTTCAGAGCATCCAGACTCCCCCTACTAAGTCTCAGTTCTCTTCCATTCTGAGCTCTTGTGCTCAAGTTACACATCATTCAATTATGTGTAGCTATGATGCAGTGTAGGCATCTGCCAGAGCTGTTGCTTCAGGGTCTGTCCTCAGGAGGTACTCTTGTCTGAGACTACAGCCTTTACTAGATGACATACAGGCTAGAATTATGGATGCACCCCTTCACTCCAAGGCCTTGTTTGGTTCATCTGCTGCAGAACATTTTAAGTCCTTACAAGCAAAGGGAAAAGAGCTTCAAGTTCTCAAACACATCTTTGTGTTACCAGTTCCCTGAATTCAGAGGAACTGTCCCTCTAAAACCCTTTGTAAGGAAACCATCCAGACTTCCTTCTTCCAAGGGTAAAAGAGATGCTAGAAAGCAATACTCTTCCAAGTCCTCTTTTACTCCTGCTGCTCAGAAACCGCCCTTTCTGAGCACACCAGGTAGTCTGACTACCAACCTCTTTGCGGCTAAACCCCTCTTTCCTTGCATCTTTCATTGTCTTTATCTGCTTGGAAATGGATCACCCAGGATTCTTGGTTCCTTTCAATTATTTGCCAGCAAATACTAAAACATAAAAGGAATATTGTCTTGACTAATCACAACCGCAGCTGCTATAATCCACAGCAGTTATTCTGATGAAGTCTGTTTCTTTGAGACAAATGCGCTCAATAACTGTGTTAATAAAAGACTGTTGTGGATTATAGCAGCTGCGGTTATGATTACTCGGACAATATTCCTTTTATTGTTTCAATTATTCTCCAAGGATACTTCATGGTGTGGAAGACTCCACGCCCCTTCAGGGGTACTGCACAACCCCTAGAAGAACAGTTGGAATTCTTTCCCCAAGTCATTCTTGGCCTTCTTTCTCAGGGTACCATTCAGGAGTTTCCACCTTCCCAAATAGGGAAAGGATTTTACTCAAGGATGTTCCTGGTTCCCAGGAAAGATGGTCCTTGGAGGCCGATCCTAGATTTGTCGCATCTAAACACCTTCTTGAAGGTTTCTACATTTCACATGCTGTCCTTGAGCACTCTACTTCCCCTCATCCTTCCTCAGCCCTACATGGTGTCTCTGGACATCAAGTATGCTTACCTCCACATCCCTATTAATCCTCTGTTCAGAAAATTTCTACGCTTTGCTATTGCTTCCTCACATTTTCAATTCTCTGCCTTGCCATTTGGACTATCTACAGCTCCAAAGGTCTTCACAAAATTCTTATCTCCTGTCATAGTTTTTGCAGACTAAGGGGCATTCAGATTTTCCCATACCTGGACAATCATTTTCTCCAGGCTCACTCTCCAGACACTCTTCAAGGGACTCTACTGTTCATGGTGTCTCTGCTGGAAGGTCTAGGTTTCATCGTCAACTATCAAGAATCTACCCTTGTTCCTTCACAAGACCATGTTTTCTAGGAAGCAAAATACAGACAGACAGGATGTTGGCTTCTTCACCTCCCCATAAGGTTCTCTCTCTGCCTACTTCCAGGCTCTCATCCTTCAGTTCCTGACTGCCAGTGAGTTTCTATGCCTCTTGGGCTTTGGCATCCACTGTCCCCATGCTACCTCTAGCCAAGCTACAAATGGATAAATTCCAGTGGTACCTTAGGTCAGTATGGATGCAACATACTCACTCATTGGAGTTTTTATTCCCCTTCTTCCCTGCTTGAAAAAAAGAACTGGACTGGTGGATTCAGCAGGTTACCTTGAATCCAGGCCTACCCTTACAATCATCCCTTCCCACTCTGGTGCTGTTCACTGATGCTATGGACTTTGGATGGTGAGCAACTCTGGCATCCTGAAAGGTTCAAGGTGTGTGGTATCCTTCTCAAAGGAATGAACACATAAAAATAACAAAGATGAGAGCAAATTTTCAAACCTAAGTGGTTCACAGACAGCACCACAGTCCTTTAGTATGTCAACAAGCAGGGAGGAGCCAAGTCTCATCTCCTGTGCAGACTAGCTGTCCAAGCTTGGGAATTGGCTACTTAGTGTCAACTAACCCTTCGGGTAGTTTACATTCCTTCCATTCAAAACATTGTGGCAGACCACGTTGAGCAGGTCCATGATTCAATCCCACGAATGGATGTTACACAGGTATGTGTTTCTGGACATTGCCCACTGTTTGGGTACACCTCTGGTAGATCTCTTTGCCTACCCAATGAACAGACTATTTCCAAAGTTTTGTCAGAGTTTCCAATCCACAGGCATGGAAGGTGGACACCCCATATTTCTTTTGGAAAGAAATGTTTCTTTATGCATTCAACCCCTTCCTGCTTCTCCAAAAAGTCCTGTTGAAGATCCAACAGGAACAAACAAAAATCTTGTTGGTGACTCTCCTTTGGCCAAGACAGCATTGGTTCCCTCTTCTGCATTTAGCCAAGGGCAGTCATCACAAGTTACTTCACAGAGTGGACCTACTGACATAGGACAAGGGCTAATAAATCCACAGAAGTCAGCCCTTCAGCCGACTCTGTGGGTGATAGGGTTTTGATCCCTTTCAGACAGCATTTCTCTGAGGATGTGCTGCAAGTTCTGCAGGAGGCCAGAAAACCCAATATTAGGAAATCCCATATTTCAAAATGGTAACAGTTTTCCATCTGCTGTCTTTCTAATGACCTGCAACCACTATTGGTGGATGTTCCAGTGGTTCTGTCTTACTTGTGTGAATTATTGAAGAGTGGATTGTCATACTCTTCAGTAAAAGCTAATCTTTCAGCAATCTCAGCATGTCTACCTGTGATTCCTCCCTTGGGTTCTAGGTTGGAAGTTAAACTTTTCCTGGAAGGCATTCTTCATATCAGACCACCAAGGAAACCAGATGTTCATCGTGTTCACTGTTGCAGTCATTATTCTTGGGTTATCCTGCTGGCAGGCTACCTGCAGTTGGCCTGAATTCCAAAGTCCTGGTCAAGCGTCTGTTGCTGTCGCCTCTTCCCTGATGTCAGTGCGCCAGGGGTATAAAAGATGCAGCCGACGCCATTTTCTTCAGTCTTTCTTGCCACACGGTGCCCGAAGCAAAAGCAGTTCACAAGTGCTGGTCGGCCGACTCCTGAGATTTACAAAATCGAATTTCAGATCCAAAGTCTTTATTAAAGCGTAGTACCCCATTGGGGAAACTTTTTTCTTGCTCCAGACCGATGTCAGAAAAAGTTAACAATTGTATTTCTTGTGGGAAGCAAATACCTCCTAAGGATTTTCACTCTTACTGTATTCCTTGCCTAGGCCCTGACCACGACGTTGCTTGTCGGTTTTGTGCTAGATTTAACCAACGCACTATAAAGCGTAGGTACGATTTTGCCTTTCATTACTTCGGCCCTTTAAAGATTCAATTATACAATGCAGTCGGAGCAACCGACCGGAGTTTCTAAAAAACGCAAGGATAAAGACAAGGACAGGCATCTGACATCCAAAACCGACATTGAGGCTTCCGCTAAGCTAGTCGTCGGTTCGCCGGTTCTCAGTCCCTGACGCCCGCTACCTCAGAGCCACAGGCCGCTTCTGACTCCCACATGGAGCCGACTGGGTCTCTGGAAACTCAAGGTATTGGATCCTCGGAAACTATTCCCTCAGATGGGTCCGGAGCCGCTGTGCAGGCATTGGCTTCTGAGGGTGTTTTCAGACCAACTCAGTTATATGTAAAGCCATCTTCAGCTTCCAAGCCAAAGACTAAGGCAGCTCTAAAGACAAAGAAACAAGTACATCATGCTCCAGGACAGGCTTCCATGCCTAAAAAACAAATGCTCAAAATGGCCGAAGACCTTATCACTTTGATCAGGGGTTCCCATCCCTCCTGATAAGAGGCCTAGGCAAGAGACAGAATATGAATCTTCAGATCAGGTTTCCATTTCCTCTGATCTGGAATACTCTCTTCCCCCCTATGAGGATTCTGATGCTGAAGAATCTATTCCTTCAGCTTCTCCTCCAGAAGATTTCTCCTTTGGAGAAACCCTACATACCATGAGGGAGCACTTTCATTGGTTGAGCCAGGATTACTCAGAATCTAAGAAAAGGCTCAGAGATTTTCTCTTACTTCCTTAGCACAGGCCCCTTGCTATTCCCCCTGTTCTGGACATTGTAGATGATGTTTTTTCAGAGTCCGGCCTGTCTCTAGACTCTATACCCCCTGCACCAGTTAAGCCAGACAGATACTACAGGGTCCCAGATTCTCATAAATTTCTTTATAAAAACCCTGCTGCTGACCAAGAAACCATATCTCAGGGTCCTAAGGGAGTTGAAGCTTCCACTGCTAAAAACCCTGTCCCCTCTGATAGGGATTCAAGGGCACTGGACAGATGGGGAAAAAAAAAGTTTACACTTCTGCTACTTTGGCTATAAGGGCCTTAAATTGACAATTTCATATGCTTAAATATCAGCAATACCTAATGTCACTATTAAAACAGAAAATGTTGACTAACTCTGAATGTTCTGAAAACAAGGAAATGCAGGATTTATTGCATGCAACTGAACAAGTGAGAAAGAATACTTTGCAATGTAGTTTTGATTCTTTGGAGGCCTCTTGTAGGGCCGCTGTAATGGGTTCTGTGATTAGGCAGCATGCTTTGTTAAAGGAACAGAATCTGCCTGATCATGTTAAAGCGATGCTCCACTACAGCATGATGTGTTAAGGCAGAAGAGGTGTTGAAGAAAATGGAGGATAAAGCGAACTCTATGCAGACAGTTAAGGATTTCCTACAGGTACAGCCATCTAGACTTAGCAGAAACTGGCCTTCAAAAAAGTGGTCCTTTCCAGTGTCAGACAGGCCACAAAGAGGCAGGTACAGATGCCCTAGAGGCAGATCCCAGCCCCAAGGCTCATACAGGTCTAAGCAATGGGGTGCTTCTACCTCCAAAAGCGGAGAAGACAAATCTCAACCTTATAGGAAACCGTCCCAATGACTTTCCTCTACCAGTACCAAGCACTTACCTTTTACAAGCTCCCTTAGGGGGAAAACTGGCACTTTTTTCACAAAACTGGCACATGATCACCCAGGACAAATGGGTCTTGAATATAGTTTCTCAGGGCTACAGGTTCCTCTTTCACACCCTGCCAAAGGCAAGAGGCATGCCAGACCTGCCACACAATCAATAGGCAGAGGCACAAAAGCAAGTTTCATCCCTCATGGACATGGGGACCATTCAACGAGTACCACTACAGGAACAGGGACAAGGATTTTACTCATGACTCTTCTTGGTACCCAGAAAGGACAAAGCCTGGAGACCAATACTGGACCTGTCTATTCTAAACACTTTTCTGGACATTCCAAAATTCAAAATGTTGACTCTGCAGCAGCTTCTGCCCATGCTGGGCAAGAAGGCTTGGCTAGTAACTTTGGACCTAAAAGAGGCATACCTGCATGTCCCAATCAGACAATCTTGAAGAAGATACCTCAGATTCATAGCTGGATCAATGCACTACCAATTTTCTGCACTGCCCTTTGGCTTATCTACTGCACCCAGGGTCTTCACAAAATGCCTGGCACCAGTAATTGCTTTTTGCAGACAAAGAGGAATTCAAATATATCCCTACTTGGACGACTGCCTCATTCAAGCAGAGAACAAGGACATTTTACTAAGACATCTGGCATTTGAAAAAGATTACTAATTTGCCTAGGTTACACTGTAAACGAAACTAAATCAAAACTAGTACCCTCTCAAGAGATAATATTCCTGGGTGCAAGCTTAAATACAACTGCCCAGATGGCTTATCTCACACCAGACAAACAAAGGCAACTGACTTCTTACTTCGAAATGTTGGCAACAAAAACCCAATTATCTGCAAGAAAAATTCTGCAGGCTTTGGGCTTCATGGCATCCTGCATTCTGTTAATTCCATATGCAAGACTGCATATGAGGAAACTACAATGGTATCTAAAAAGTGTTTGGACTCAACATTGCCACAGCCTGGAAAAATCAATTGCACTCATTCCCTGCCTGCAACAGGAGTTTCGATGGTGGGCTCAGGCCTGTCACCGCAACAAGGGACAGCCTTTCACTTTACCCACTGCCAGGCAGACAATAACAACAGATACGTCAGATTATGCCTGGGGGGCCCACATGGCAGGAAAGTGTATTCAGGGCCAAATGCATCTTCATATCAATCTAAAAGAAATGCTGGCTGTACAAAATGCACTGACAGCTTTCAAGGATCTCCTTCATCCAGGACAACTGCTGATAAAGACGGACAATACTACAGTCATGTGGTACATAAACAAGCAGGGAGGTATGCATTCCTACCCCATTTGCAGACAAGCCATGATTTTGTGGAACACAGCACTGACTTATCAAGTGCACCTGCAAGCTCAATTCCTGCCAGGAAAGACAAATACTCTGGCAGATGAACTAAACAGAAACCTCATGGATCCTCATGAGTGGAAACTAGATTCACAAATCTTCAGCATAATAACAAGGAAATGGGGACACCCAGACATAGATCTATTTGCCTCCCCTCACAACTGCCAACTACAGAGATTCTGCACAAGGACTTACCACAAGCTAGCATGGAAAGTGGATGCTCTATCATTCAGCTGGAAAAACCTTACAGTATATGCCTTTCCTCCACTACCTCTCCTCCCCAAGGTACTCCTAAAGGTCAGACAAGAGAAGCCAAAAATGATCCTGATTGCCCCAGACTGGCCACGCCAGCACTGGTACCCAGTGCTAAAGAGCTTGCCTCAAGGTCCAGCTGGGACATTGCCTCAAATTCCTCAATTCCTCATTTATTGACCCAACAGAACAATCAGATACTGCACAGCCAACTCAAAACCCTAAATCTGTCTGCATGACCGATAATATTACTCAGTTGGTAAAATTTGGAATCAACTTCCTCCAGACCTTATAGCCCAAACTTCCATCACACTATTTAAAACTAAACTGAAACACTTTCTAACCAATCACTGGCTTTGCTCCTGCAATAACCCTAGCTGATCTTTTACCTCCTACCTTCTCCTGCATCCTTTACACTTTCTCCCAACTCTTTTTCTTTAATTTATTTTTAATTTCTACTTGAGAAATGGACTCTCTCAACTATCAACTATACTTTTCTAGTAACTCTATTGTTAGCTTTTAAACAATTTAATTACTTCTGTCACAGATTTTGCATACCTTGTCTCTCTATCACCATTTTTGAACTTCCTGAAATTGTGGTTTAAATGCCTTGTGTAGTTGTTGTTTAAATTCTTTGTGTATTTTGTATGTACCTTTTTGTTACCATGTAGTAGATAGTGGAGCTTTTCTCCTCAGGCCTCCACTGAAAATGGACATGTATCCAGTTGGACTAGCCCGGTTAACAAATGTAAAATAAAAATAAATAAATAAAGTAAATATAACCATTCAGAACACACCCCTCTCCAAAGCAGTTATGGATGTTATTCTGGAGGCCAGAAGGCCCAGCACCAGAAAATCATATGCAGAAAAGTGGAAGAGATTCTGTGCTTGGAACCAGGCACAAGGAGTTGACATGCTTGTACCAAATATTCCTCAGATTTTACAATACTTAACTGAGATGTTGGACAAAGGCCCATCCTTTTCATCGATTAAAATTCATGCCTGTGCCATTTCAGCTCATTACAATACGGACCCGCCTATTTTTTCACATCCACTACTAAGGCAGTACCTCAGAGGGACCAAGAACATAAGACCCCCAAGAGGAGCAACAATGCCTGCATGGGACCTCAATTTTGTCTTAGAAAAACTCGCACTGCCTCCTTTTGAGCCAGCTAATACAGCTGAGATAAAATTCTTATCATGGAAAACAGCTCTGCTCTTAGCAATAACTTCAGCAAGAAGAGTCTCAGAGTTACAGGCACTAATGGCGGTTGAGCCTTTTATAATTTTCCATCCGGGCAGGGTTTCTCTGAGGACAAACCCAACTTTTATGCTTAAGGTAGTGTCCAGTGTGGCTCTTAATCAAACCATTAACTTTCCTACCTTTTATCCGAACCCACAGGATAAGGGGGGGAGACTTCTACATTCTTTGGACATAACACAGACAGCTATGCTTCTACTTGGACAAAACTAAAGCTTTCAGAAAATCTTAGCAACTCTTAGTGGCATATGCTGCAGGATCTCAAGGAAAAGCAATCTCAAAGCAGACAATTTCCAAATGGATAGCCCACTGCATTCGTTTCTGCTATTCTCAACATGGCAAATCAGTGCTTAAGGGCATCAGGCCACAGTCAACCAGAGTAGCAGCTACTTCAGCAGCCCTCCTCAGAGGAGTATCAACTAAGGACATTTTGGGGGCTGCAACTTGGACTTCAGTGCACACTTTTACAAAGCACTACCACTTACCTCTTTACTGTAAATCCAGAGCAGGCTTCACCACTGCAGTTCTGCAGGGCCTCATAGCCACTCCTAATTCTATTTAGGCCCAGCCACCCAACCTCAGCTTTGAGATTCAACCCAAGAGTAATGGCTGCAACAGTGAAACACGATGAACATAGTACAGTTGTGTACCTACCATAAATGTAGATGTTCGAGTGTATTCACTGTTGCAATCCAGGTTACCCACCCACCATCCCCCTGTACTTTGCTGAGACTTATCTGCACTTCTCTATACTATACAACCTATGTGGTGTATTTGCTTGTAGATAAAGAATATGTTTTATTTTAGTGCATGCATTTTTATTGCCATAATTTTTTAGCCTACCCTTCTGGAGGCACCTGACATCTGGGGCAAGAAAAACTGAAGAAACTGGCGTCGAATGCATCTTTTATACACCTGGCACACTGACGTCAGGGAAGAGCCGACAGCAAACGACGCCAGACCAGGACTTTGGAATTCAGGCTGACTGCGGGTAGCCTGCCAGCAGGATAACCCAAGAGTAATGACCGCAACAGTGAATACACTCAAACATCTACATTTATGGTAGGTACACAACTGTACTTTCTTCCTCCTTGGGATCTAAATTTTGTTCTATAGAAGCTTACTTTGGTGCCTTTTGAACCAGCAGTTTCTTCTCTTCAGCACCGCACTTGGAAAACAGTTCTTCTGGCCATCACTTCAGCCAGAAGGGTCTCAGAACTTCAAGCATTTATGGCCTCTTCCCCTTTACTGTTTTCCACAGGGATAGGATTTCTTTATGCACCAATCCCTCTCTTATGCCCAAGGTGGTGAATGAGTTGTCACTTAACCAATCCATTAATCTGCCCACCTATTCTTTCCCCCGTTTCTTCCCCCTGATGCTTGGCTGATTGCTGGTTGTGTGTTTCCTCACTGGTGTTCATCTAGGACATTCAGTTCTGAGACTTGGTACATGCCAACATCAGCTTTATACCTGACGTCACTTTATGACCGACGTTGGACTAATTCTATGTGCGACTTCGTATGTACCTCACAGTAGCTGTAGGTTTTTGTAAACTGGCCGGACGTTCCAGTCAGCCAGCAGTGGACTCCCTCATGTTATGAATACTGCAACATATAGAAGAGAGGAACATCTATGGGTATGGTAAGATTTTGCACTATTCTTTCAATGATCACTGCTGCAGTAGCTGCTCCCTCCCACCATCCCCCTTGTTTTGTGGTATGTTTTTTTTATGCCAGGATGTGGACACTTATTTTGTGGTGGTCCTAGCATTGTCCTTTCAGGCTTACCCTCCTGCTGTCTGCTGGCAGGAATGTTTTGAAAGGCTTTGCTCCAAAACTTAGCTTTTAGTTAATGCAGCTTAAGCTGCCTGTCAGTTTGGGCATGTGGAAGGTGTCCTGAAGCTTTGAAAGCTGGATGGCTATTATATCCTTGACAGGATGTATCCCATATAGCTAAAGCTACTACTACAGCAGTGATCATTCAAACATCCACTGTTATGGTAAGTTTTATTTATGTAACTGTTCTTTCTCCATTCTGAAAATGGACATGGGACGGTTACCACAAGCTTCTTCACAGACTGGATTTATTCACACAAGATCATGATAGTGGATGCATCCTAGCCCCAAACTGCAACTGGCTGTCTTGGATTATTGAATTTAATACCTTTCAGGCATTGTTTTTCTGCAGTATGTATTGATAGTGGCAAGAAAGCCTGCTACTAGAAAAAACATACATTAGCAAATGGAAAAGGTTTTCTGTGTGTTGCCTAGAAAAGAACATGCACTCATTAATCTCTGGTTGTACAGTAATTGTGTGAGTTACTATTCTATAGCCTGTCTGACATTACAGTATATATGCATATGGATCCTCCAGGGTCCCCCTCTTTCAGTCCATCCTCATGTGGGAATGTTTTTGAAAGGTGTATTGCATAAGAAGCCTAGAAAATGTGGCTCCTCCTCGGAATTTTAAATTTGTGTTAGAAAAGTTAACTCGTGTACTGTTTGAACCAGTGCATCAAAAGGACTTTTAAAATGGAAACAGTTCTACTAATTGCTCTGCTGTCTGCAAGAAGAATATTGGAGATGCAAGTTCTCATGGTGGGTCAACCTTCTCATTTTCCACAATGATGTAAATTCTTTAAGAACTAATCCTTCATTTTGTCTAAAGTGGTGTCCAAGTTTACCTTAAACAAGCTCTCCTCCCTATCTTCTTTCCAGAACCTAAAATTCAGGAAGAATGATACTCCATACCTTGGATATCCACAGACAGCTTGGGTACTGTCATGACATAACAAACATCTGCTCAGTTGTTTATTTCTTGTGAAGGTAAGAAAAAAGGACAGTATGTGTCAAAACAGGCCATTTCAAAATGGTTATCTCATGCTATTACTTTTTGTTATACCTACCACAAGATAATTCCAGGCAGGGTTAGAAGCAGCAACTTGGTCAATTGTGCACACTTTTACAATGCTCTGTAAACTGGATTCCTTCAACATGTCTAGGACAGACTTTGCTAGAAACATTTTCCAGGGGCTCCTGGGCACTTACCTTTTCTCCTACCAGTAATGTTAAGCTATGATAATCAACCCATATAGCTTGGCCAACAGCAGCAGTGATGGTTATGTAGAACATATACATCTGTGGAAATATTTGAATCATCACTGCTGCAGTAGCCACTCCCTCACTCCATCCCCCTTTTTTGTTATGGTTTTTATGTCAGAGTGTGGACTTTGTTATATTCATAGTTGTCCTCTCAAGGCTTTAGCCTTCATCTCACTGTTGGCATAAGAGCTCTGAATGACATGGCTTGCAAACCAGACTTTGTCAGCTCAGTTTGAGCTGACTAATGGTTTGGGCACATGGAAGATGTCCTGAAAGCTTTGTAAGTTTGCCAGCTGTTCTGTCCTTAGCAGGATGTAACCCATATAACTTAGGCTACTGTGTAGCAGTGATCATTTGAATATCTTCTGATGTCCTTCCATATCACTTTTGCAGTATTCATCATCTCTGGGATCTCCTGTCAAGGGTAGCCCATTGTCCATCCAGTACACCAAAGCCTTTATTACCTAGGGAGTGTTGTACATCAGAAGTATACTCCCTGCGCAAGCATAGGGCATAAAGGTGACATACGTACACTCCCAACATGCCAGTCCAAACACCATTTTTGTACATCAGTCTAAATGCCCTTCACATTCCCTGATTGTGCCATGCCTGTTTTATTTAGGTGCATCTCACAACCAAACAGTGTTCCATCTGTCAGGCCGCGTTTGTACCCAAAACCTTGCATAGCCACCTTTCTTCACTTTCCATTTACCTTGAGAGCCAACATCTCAAGCTTTTGGCCCAGGGTACCATGGCAGAATCCTCTTGCCCCAATGTACAGCCACCTCTTAAAGAGAAGGCCAAGAAGTCTAGGCCTGAGTCTGCTGCTGTCCAGCCTCTACCAAATATCTTGCATCAGGTCAGGGAGAACTGAGAGGATAGCCCGAACTTACCTTTGGTTTCTTCTGGCATGACCTTCTCAGAGGTCATCACGGAACCTCCTCCTCACACATCTTCAGAGGCCTTGCAAGTGGCTGCTGCTGACATTGAGGAGGAACCACTGCTGGTTATTTCCAAGGGGCCCAGAGGGATTCCTCAGATCCTTGTTAGTGGAGAGGAGCTGGGTACCTTAACAGAATCCGTGAAGGGCTCTGAACCTCTGCGTTTTGTCAGAGTGGATGCCCCAGTGAAGAAAAGGCAGAAAACTAAGCATGTGGTGTAACCTCCCAGAGATCCACAACAGGAATGGTGGAATTTCACTCTGTTTGTTCAGTTCCTTGATGGCACTGAAGCCTCCTCAGTGTGTTTCAGTTCCTGCACCTACTTGGTTCTCTACCCTTAAGATGGCCAGACATCAGGAGTCTTAGGACCAAGGATACAGATTCTGAGGTTACCAAGGATACAGATTCTGAGGTTGACTCCATAGCCTATTCCGCTCAGTTGCCTTCACCATTAGACTGTGGTTATGAGGAGGAGGAGGAGGAATCCATCAGTCCTGACTGTCCTTTGGAGGAGCTTTCTTTTGGTGACATGATCCTGCATATCATGGAGCATGGACTCTCCTAAACATTCTACTGTCCCTCCTGTGTTGGCTGCTCTATTAGATACTTTATCTGCTTCTTCCTTGACACAAATTCTCAGCCTCCAGCTCCTAAGAAGCCTGACAAGTTGTATAAGGTGCTGGATGCCTGCAAGTTCTTGAACAAGTGTCCTTCCTTTGGACATGGACAGTAGGGGCTTGGGAAGGACTGGTAAAAAGGTGTGCATTTTGTCTGCTTTAGTCTTTAGGGTCAGCAGTTGCCACACTCATATGACACTGTACACCCTGTCTGATTCCCAGATTGGGAAGATTGTTTCTGATATGCCTAACTCTGAGGGTAAGGCCTCAGCCCTCTTCTTGCACAGTTCCACTTCTCTGGTTGCCCATCTGTCTCTGGCTCTGTGATGAGGTGCTATTCTGGCTTCACCTTCAGGCCTTTCCAGATGATGTCAAAGCAAAACTTCTGGATGCGCCATTGGATAACCAGAATTTGTTTGGTACTGGTGTGGCTGACCTTTTCAAGACCTTATAAGATCAAGGTAAGGACATGAAAGATTTGAAGCAGATGTTTCTCTCTCCTTTTTCCAAGTTTTAGAGGAACTGTCCTAGTAAGACTGCTCTTTTTTGTCTTGATTACCTAAATGGTCTTTCAAAGGTAAGAAGGCACCCAGGTGTGTTTTTTTTTCTGATAAGCCTACTCAAAAGCCCATGCCACAGAAGCAGTCCTTTCCTGACCATTTGGCAGACATCTGAATGTCTGCCCTCCTTTGCTCTCAGACAGGTTCCCTTTTTTTCAGGAATTCCCTTTTCTCTCCAAGTTTGGCAGATAATTACCAGAGACACCTGGGTTCCCTCCATTATCTGACAGGGTTACTTTATGATATGGAAAACCCTTCCCTCTTTTTCTGGTTTTCCACAACCCCCCCTTACAGAACAGCTTCCTCACTTTCCAGGAGTCTTGCGAGGTCTGCTGGACCAGGGTATCATTCAACCAGTTCTGCAGACAGAGAAGGGCTGGGGTTTGTATTCAGAATGTTTGCATTACCCAGAAAGGAGGGGTCTTGGATTCTTGGAGACCTGTCCTAGATCTTTCATTTCTGAATACCTTTCGCATAGTGTCTTCCATCTAAATGCACACACTTCAAATTCTGTTTCCTGTGATGTTCTTTGTGTTTCACTGTTGCAGTCATTACATTTGGGTAATCTGCTGGCAGGTTGCCCTCAGTCTGTCTGAATAACAAAGTCTTGGGTCCTGCGTCGGTTGCTGTCTCCTCTTCCATGACGTCAGGTTGTCGGGGGTATAAAACATGCAGCCAATGCCATTTTCATCAGTCTTTCTTGCCACATGGTGCCCGAAGCAGAAGCAATTCACAAGTGCTTGTCTGCCGACTCCTGAAATTTTCATTTTCGAGTTTCAGAACTGAAGTCTTCAAACTAAAGCTAAGTACCCCATTGGGGAAACTTTTTCTTGTTCCTTACCGATGTCAGTAAAAGTTAATAATTGCATTACTTGTGGGAAGCAAATACCTCATAAGGATTTTCATTTGTACTGTATTCCTTGCCTAGGCCCTGATCACATCGTGTCTTGCTGTCGGTTTTGTGCTAAATTTAACCAACGCACTATTAAGCGTCTGTATATTTTTGCTTCTAAATATTTTGGTTCAAGATTTAACTACCGTGAAATGTCATCGGTTAGCAATCCAACTACCGGAGTTCACAAAAAATGCAAGGAAAAAGACAGAGACCGTCGAGGTCCAAAACTGATGACGAAGCTTCTCCTAAGCCAGTCGCCAGTTCGCCGGTACTCAATGAGCTAGCCTGTGTATTGAATTTACTGTACTTCTCCTGCTGTTTTTGTGAAAAAAAAAACAAACAAAAAAAAAATCCTTGTTTTCCCGCCTTTCCTAACCTAGAATAGTCCCTTATACAGGCTTTGCTGTATTCTGGACTTTTGAATAGTTCCTGTGTTGCCCATTTCCTTACTTGGATTGAAGAAAGTTTCTTTGCTCACCAGTGGGAGTGGGGAGCCTTGAGCAGCCTATCTGTCCCTGAAGGAATGACCTCAGCACAAGAATCTTGTAGTTAATTGGCCGTTTTGAGCCATTTCTAGCTCTTTAAAGTTCCTTGCATAAAAACCCACTTTGGCGCGTTTTTTTCGCTTCCATGATGATCCTTTCCATGGCCTTGCAGACTAGGCTAGTCAGGCTTATGGATAGTTTGCAGGGTCCGTAGAGGCTCCACGTTTGTGGAGTGGGACATCTGTTGCTGTACGCCATTCTTTGGGTACATATTCTGTAGTAAGGCTGAGATTGTACAGCAGTTTTACATGGGGGTTTAGTTCTTGGAGTTCATGTAGGATGCAACCCGGGACACCGTCTGGTCCCATTGATGCAGTGTTTTTTGCTTTGGAGAGGGTGACATTCACCTGAGCATCTGAGATGTTAGGGAGGCAGCACTCTGCTGGGATAGATATTTGCTCTTTTGGGGGGTGGGTGGAGTTTGCACTAAACTTGTCTGCCAGGATGTTGGCAATGTCTGTAGGTTCAGTGTATTTTTGGTCATTTTGGATCAACTCTGAGCATATGTGGGAGCTGCATCCCAGGTTCCTAACATAGCTAAAAAAAAGCCTTGTGACTGTCTTTAGTGTCCTGTGCAATTTTTCTCTCGAAGCTGGCCTTGGAGGATTTTATGAGGGATCGTAGTTTTTTGCTAGTACTGATCAGAGATGCTTTCCCTTTTAGGGATTTTGCTCTGTCATGTAGTAGCTTCCTCCTCCTGTTGTACAGCTTATTTATGGCTGGGGTCCACCAGACTGGACGCGCCTGCCTTTGGAAGATTGGGTCTTGGCTTTGTTTGGGATAGCATGATCCATGCATTCCTGGAGGTGTCCATAGAATGTGTTTATATAGGTTTCTGCAGTTTGGGCCATAGTTTCCACTGGCCCAGGGGCCTTGAAGGATTCCACCTCAGTTTTGAGAAGTGTGAAGTTCGCTTTCGAGAAGTTTTTCACTGTGGTTTTCTGGGCTGGGGGTGGATTCGGGATGTGGATAATCCAGTGAGATTAATTTATGGTCTGATCTCACCATTGAGGGGTAAACCTCTGGTATGGAGCATAGAGTTCCCATGTTGGTAATGATCAGGTCAAGTATGTTTTTCCCTCTTGTGGGAGTGGTGACTGGTTGTTCCATAGCATTTGAGTTTATAAATTCCAGGAAACTTTGGGCTAGGGTGTTGGGGCTTGAGTAATGCTCCCAGTCTATGTTTGGGTAGTTGAAGTCACCCAATATAATGGTGTTTGGAGAGATCTTCATATTCTCCAGTGTTTTCAGGAACGCCGAGTGGGAATCCTGATTTTGAGAGGGTGGTCTGTAACATGCTACAAACTGAAAAGCAGTTTTGCCCACTGTTAGTTGCACATGGATGGTCTCTGATGCTTCGTGCGATGCCACTAACCTGGAGGTTTGGGTATCTTTGATAAATATGGATACTCCTCCTCCTTTTGTGGTTCGGTCTGAGTTTTGGGGCCGAAAAGCATGATGTGAGGTATAACCTGGTAGTGCTGGGGTGCTCTCTGGAGCCTTGAACCAGGTTTCTGTCACTGCACAGATATCTATGTTCTCCATACTGAGGAGGGCTTCGAGTGCATGCATCTTGAGGTTTAGACTTCTGGCGTTTAGCAGCATTACCCTTAGTTTCTTATTTGTTGTGTTGTCTATGGAGGCGGGTTTGTCTTTTGAGCCTTGCCTAAAAAAGGCACTATGGGGGTGGCAAGAGCCTTTGCCAATATCCGAAACTCAGGAGTGACAGGTGCAAGCCGTCCCTAGTGAAGCAACGTGGCTTGTCGATCATGTCATCCCAGGCTGACAGACACTGGATCCCCTTTGAATGACACCAAAATATTAGCCAATTGTTAAAATTGATCATTTTGTCTTTATACTGTGGCATCATTATAGGTGAGGGTAAGATGCTGCTCAAGGTCAGGGTCATACCGGCCTGGGCTACATGATCTGAGAGCTCCTCTGTCTCTTTTCATGTAGTCGAGGGAGGTACGTCGCAGGTCATTCACACCAGCATGGACAATGACTGAGTCATATTTGTACTTGCTTTGGAGTGACCTCAGTGCTTGCGTTATGTGGCGGATTCTAGCGCCCAACAGGCAGCTCAATGTGACCTTCTCTTTGTTCAGCCTGGTGAGCGGGACAACAGTGTGTCTGACTATAGAATCACCTATTACGAGTGTATCAGGTGCGTTATTTAGCCTGAAGGGCTGTGACTGTTTGGCACACTGACTTTGTTAACTATGTGTTGCACGTGTTTTGTTTTGGGGTAGCATTTGCTTGGATGTCTGCTTTGGAGGTCTCTGCTGCTTAGGCAGATTTTTATTTAGAGCCTCTGAGTATGTTTTTGTGTGTTTATGTGTTTGGTTTGTTGTGGTAGGACTGTGTGAGACTGGATTTGTGTTGTGTGAGGTTACCTTCTCCTCCTGTCTGGCTACACCAGTTTTGAGTTGAGGGAGCTCAGCCTCCAGTTTGGCTATATGGTTGCATCTCTCACATATATTTGAACCTGTTTGGAGGAGGAGAGGGTTGTCTGTGTACATGAGACAGTTGTAACATTGCCTCATGATTCCCAGATTCACCAGCTGGACTGGAGAGGAAACCATTAACTGACCTTTGGACATGCTAGAATAGTATAGGGAACTCCTTTATCACTGAATCAAAACGGACCAATAGGGGACAAGGTAATCATAGAGAGTAAATGAGGATGTAGTGCTTATAGTTTACTAGTCCTAAATTGTAAGATTGCTTTTTTTGGGCAAGTGCATGGCTTTAGAATAAGAGTAGAGTGTTTAACTTAAAAGATAGAGCAGTTCTAAGGGAAAAAGTGAAGAGCAGACTTTGTGGAGCCGGGAATAGTTTAAACCCGATTAACCAATGCTGCCTGATGCTGCGCTATGTGCACAATCGCGCAAAGCCACACTAAAGAGGGTTTTTATGCAGGGAACTTTAAAGAGCTAGAAATGGCCCAAAACGGCCAATTAACTACAAGTTTTTGTGCTGAGGTCACTCCTTCAGGGACAGATAGGCTGCTCAAGGCTCCCCACTCCCACTGGTGAGCAAAGAAACGTCCTTCAATCCAAGTAAGGAAATGGGCAACACAGGAACTATTCAAAAGTCCAGAATACAGCAAAGCCTGTATAAGGGACTATTCTAGGTTAGGAAAGGTGATAAACAAGGATATTTTTTTCTTTTTTTTCTTTTTTCACAAAAACAGCAGGAGAAGTACAGTAAATTCAATAGGCAGGCTAGCACACTTGGGTGGGCAGCCTCAACAGTTAAATGCAAATAAAAAAAACTTTAAACAAGTGCAGGTATTGTAAAAACACAGAAAACAGGCTTAGAGCAAGTAAATCAGCAGTATAGACTCACTTTTGGCGAGGAAGGACGGTAGCACAGATAGTAACAGAAAATTTATGCTTAAATTTTGGAAGCAGTTACTCTTTTCATTTCTCTGCTGCTAGCACCACTCTGCAGGACCACAAGGAGCTGTTGCTGAGTAGGATAAGCGAAAAAAAACGTGCCAAAGCGGGTTTTTATGCAGTGAACTTTAAAGAGCTAGAAATGTCCCAAAACGGCCAATTAACTACAAGATTCTTGTGCTGAGGTTACTCCTTCAGGGAGAGATAGGCTGCTCAAGGCTCCCCACTCCCACTGGTGAGCAAAGAAACTTCTTCAATCCAAGTAAGGAAATGGGCAACACAGGAACTATTCAAAAGTCCAGAATACAGCAAAGTCTGTATAAGGGACTATTCTAGGTTAGGAAAGGCGGGAAACAAGGATATTTTTTTGTTTTTTCTTTTTTCACAAAAACAGCAGGAGAAGTACAGTAAATTCAATACACAGGCTAGCGCACTTGAGTGGGGAGCCTCAACATTTAAATGCAAACAAAAAAAACTTTAAACAAGTGCAGGTATTGTAAAAACACAGAAAACAGGCTTAGAGCAAGTAAATCAGCAGTGTAGACTTGCTTTTCGGCGAGGAAGGACGGTCGCACAGATAGTAACAGAAAATTTATAGTTAAATCTTGGAAGCCGTCACTCTTTTCATTTCTCTGCTGCTAGCACCACTCTGCAGGATCACGAGGAGCTGTTGCTGAGTTAAGAGGCATACCTGCATATCCCAATAAGGGAATCATGCAGAAGATACCTCCGCTTCAAAGCAGGTTTATTGCATTACCAATTCTCTGCACTACTTTTGGCTTATCTACTGCGCCCAGGGTCTTTACAAAGTGCCTGGCACCAGTAATTGCATTCTGCAGACAAAGAAACATTCAAACTTATCCTTATCTGGACGATTGTGTCATTCAAGCAGAGGACAAGGACACTCTTCTTCAACATCTGGCATTTGTAAAAAGGCTTCTAGCATGCCTAGGGTACACAATAAACAAAAAGAAATCACAACTGGTACCCTCTCAAATAATTACATTCCTGGGTGCAAGCTTGAATACAACTGCCCAGATGGCTTACCTCACGCCAGACAAAGAAAGGCAATTGACAACATACTTCAAACAAATGGCAACAAAAACCCAGTTATCTGCAAGACAAATTCTGCAGGCTTTGGGGTTCATGGCATCCTGCATTCTACTAATTCCATATGTGAGACTGCATATGAGAACTTCAATGGTACCTAAAAAGTTTATGGAGTCAACATTGTCACAGCCTGGAAACGATTCCTCTCATTCCCTGCCTACAACAGGAGTTTCTTTGGTGGGCAGAGACATGTCACCAAAACAAGGGACTGTCATTAACTCTACCCCCTACCACCCAAACCCTAACTACAGACTCATCAGACTATGCTTGGGGGGGCCCACCTGGCAGAGAGATGCATTCAGGGCAAAATGGAGCCCAAACCAAATGCATCTGCATATCAACCAGAAAGAAATGCTAGCTGTTCAGAATGCTCTGACAGCCTTCAAGGACTTACTTCATCCAGGACAACTACTGATAAAGACGAACAACACCACAGTTATGTGGTACATAAACAAGCAGGGGGGTACACATCGCAGTCTAGCCATGACCTTGTGGAACACAGCCTTGACTTACTAAATACATCTTCAAGCTCAATTTCTGCCAGGAAAGCAAAATACTCTGGCAGATGACCTAAGCAGAAATCTTATGGACCCGCACAAATGGAAACTGGATCCACAAATCTTCAGCATGTTAACACAGAAATGGGGGAACCCAGACATAGTTTTGGGGAGAGGCAAATAGATCTATCAGTTGGACAAATTCTGCACAAGAACTCATCACAAAAAAGCATGGAAAGTGGATGCTCTTTTCTTCAGCTGGAAAAACCTATCAGTCTATGCCTTTCCCCCTCTGCCTCTACTTTCCAAGGTCTTACTAAAAGTCAGACAGGAAAACCAAAAATGATCCTAATTGCTCCAGACTGGCCTCGCCAGCACTGGTACCCGCTTCTAAGGAATATGTCACACCTTCCTCCATGGTACTTGCCTCAAACACCTCACCTATTGTCTCAGCAGAACTATCAAATTCTATACACAGCTCCAAACTCTGAATCTTGCAGCATGGCTAATCAACTAATTATTCAAACCACATCTCTCAGTAAACCTGTGATGGATGTCATCTTGGAAGCCAGAAGGCCTAGTACTAGAAAATCTTATGCCGGTAAAGGGAAGAGGTTCTGTGCTTGGAACCAAGCACAAGGAATACTTAACTGAGATGCTTGACAAGGGCCTATCTTTTCTCTTCAATAAAAATCCATGCCTCTGCCATCTTGGCTCATTACAACACAGAGCCTCCCCTCCTTTCTCATCCACTGCTTAAACAGTATCTCAGAAGGGCCAAAAATTTAAGGCCTCCCAGGAGAGCACCAACTCCTGCATGAGACCTCAGTTTTGTGCTGTAAAAACTCACCCTGTCGCCTTTTGAACCAGCAGCTTTCTATCTTGGAAGATAGCTTTTCTTTTGGCAGTCACTTCAGCAAGAAGGGTTTCAGAACTACAGGCTCTCATGGCAGTGGATCCTTTCATTACTTTTTACCCGAACAGGGTGGCCCTCAGGACCAATCCTTCTTTTATGCCTAAGGTGGTATCCAGTGCGTCTCTTAACCAGACCATTCACCTGCCAACATTTTACCCAAATCCGCAGAACAAGGGGGAATGGATTCTGCATTCATTGGATGTACACAGACAGCTAAGATTCTACTTAAACAGGACCAAATCTCTAAGAATGTCTGAGCAACTACTAGTAGCATTTGCTGCAGGATCAGAGGGGAAGGCTATATCAAAGCAGACTATTTCTAAATAGATAAGCCACTGCATTCATTTCTGCTCTTTACACTATGGTAAACCGGTGCCCAAGGGGATCAGATCACATTCCACCAGAGTTACCTCTACTTCAGCAGCTATTCTCAGAGGGGTCCCAACCAAAGACATTCTAGAAGCTGATACTTGGAGCTCTGTTCATACCTTCACAAAGCATTACCATTTACCTCTCTTCTCTAAATCCAGGACAGGCTTTGCCACTGCAGTCCTGCAGGGCCTTATAGCCACTCCTAATGCTGTTTAGTTGCATACTCCCATCCATAGCTTTGGGATTCTACCCAAATGTAATGACTGCAACAGTGAAACACAAAGAACATAGTACAGTTGTGTACACTTACCATAAATGTAGATGTTCGAGTGTATTCACTGTTGCAGTCCGGGTTACCCACCCGCCATCCCCCCTTCTATACTTTTTCTTTCCTTCACTATACTCAAAAGCCTTTGTGGTGTATTTGCTTTTAGTTGAAGGTAAAGTTTATGTTTCTAAAAGTGCATTTATATATATTTTGCTCCCCATTTGGGGGGCACCTGACATCTGGGGCAAGAAAAACTGATGAAAATGGCATCGGCTGCATGCTTTATACCCCTGACGACCTGACATCATGGAAGAGCAGACAGCAACTGATGCAGGACCCAAGACTTTATTATTCAGGCCGACTGAGGGCAACCTGCCAGCAGATTACCCAAATGTAATGACCGCAACAGTGAATACACTCAAACATCTACATTTATAGTAAGTGTATACAACTGTACTTTGCTCCCCCAGGCCTTTCTGGTTTCCTTGAATCTGAAGGATGCTTACCTTCACACCCCTATCCACCCTCTATTCAAGAAATGTTTGCATTTGTGTTTGTTCCTCTCATTTTCAGTTTTCTGCTTTGCCCTTTGGGTTTTCAACAACCCCAAGGTGTTTACCAAATGTCTAACCCATGTAATCGCCTTTTGCAGGCTTCAGGGTTTTCAGATATTTTCTTCTGTGGAGGACCTCTTGCTTCAGGTTCCATCCTATTCCAGGCTGGTTCAGGATCTTCATTTTATCCAGATTCTGTGGCGCAGCTTGGGGTTCACAGTCAGCCTTCAAAAGTCTGTGTTGATTCCATCTCAGGATGTTTTCCTAGGCTGCAGGTTCCAGACAGTTCTAATGCTAGCATCTCTTCCTGCCTCCAAGGTTCCTCACAAATTGCTGTCCCTGTTTCCTCTGTCCTTTCTTCCAGCCAGGAAGTTTCTCGGGGCTCTGGGGCTCATGGCCTCTATCCCCATGCTTCTCTGGACAAGGCGTCATATGAGGAAGTTTCAGTGGTACCTGAAATCAGTCTGGCTTCAACACCTGCATCTGCTGGTCCATATCATTCCTCTGCTCCCTTGTTTCAAACTGGAATTTCACTGGTGTATTTGGCAGCTCTCTCCATCCAGGTGTTCCTTTCCACCCTTCTTAGCCATCTTTAGAACTCTTCACAGACTCATTAGAGTTGGGATGAGGAGCCGCTTCGGGCACCCTGAAAGTTCAGGGCCTTTGGTCCCCTCAGCATAGGATGGATCACATCAATATCAAGGAAATGCAGGCTTCCATTTTGGCACTTCAGACTTCCCATGTGCTCTCTGGATCCCAGGTCCCTTGAAGGTTTTTACAGACAGCACAGTCATGGTGCATCAAGCAATGGGGGCACAAAGTCCTACCTTCTTTGCAGACTGCCCATTCAGGCATGCAAAATATTCATCAATCTGCAGGTCACCTTACAGGTAGTCTATATATCTTCAGAGCACAATCTTATGGTAGATTCTCTTAGCAGGTCCAGACCAGTCTCGTGAAGGGATGCTTCACAGGGATGTGTTTTTGGACATAGTTCATCAGTGGGGTATTTCTCAAGTAGATCTTTTTGCCTCCCATCTGAACAGGCAACTCCCTCAGTTCTTTTCCAGAATCCAAAGTCCTTTGGCTTGGAAGGTTTACGCCATGTCTTTTTCTTGGAAGGGAATGTACCTATATGCCTGTCCTCCCCTTCCTCTTCATCCAAGGGTCCTTCACAAAGTTGAGAAGGACTCCAAAAATCATCTTATAACTCCCTTTTAGCCCAGACAGTACTTGGTTCTCCCTCTTATTCCATCTGGCAAGGGGCAATCATCACAAGTTATCTCACTGCATGGATCTTCTCACACAGGACAAAGGCATTCTCCTTCACCCTCATCTGTCCACTTTTCAACTGACATTTTTGGTGGTAAGGTTTTGATTTCTTTCCAACACCATTTTCTGAGGATATGCTTGGGGTCCTGTGGGAGGCCTTGAAACCAAATCATATATGCCCAAATGGAAGGGGTTTTCAGTTTGTCTTAAAAATCACCAGAACCCCTTTGCAGTGGAGATCCCCTTGGACCTTTCATGTGAACTACTGCATGCTGGCTTGGCATATTCTTAAGTGAAAGCCCACTTGTCAACCACTTACTCCTCCTTTGGCCTCCAGGTTTGAGGTCAAGCAGTTTCTTAAAGTTGTCATATTATATCCCCAAGAAATCTCATTCCTCCTCCTTGGGATCTTAATTTTGTTCTTAAAGCTCACTTGGGCTCCTTCTGAGCCGCTTGCTGCTGCTTTGCAACCTTGCACCTGGACGACTGTTTTATTGGTTGCTTTAACCTCTGCCAGAAGGGTTTCTGAGCTACAGGCCTTGATGGCGGACCCTCTGTTTTTTTTTTCATAGAGACAATCTCTCTCCTTATGAATCCCCCTTTTATGCCCAAGGTTGTTAGTGAGCTGTCCCTTAATCAGTCTATTGAGCTTCCTTCTTTTTTCCCTTCTCTGCAATCTGTTAGTGAGAAGCTTCTGCACAGATCAGATATTTCAATAAACTAAAGTCGTTCGAAAGTCTGATCAGCTTTGTTTCTTTTCATACCAGGATGATGGGTTTGACAGTTTATAAGCAAACCATCTCCTCCTGGTTTTCCAAGGCCATTTCTTCTTGTTGTTTTCATGGTGAGCAATTGTCTGCTTCCATGACGGCTCATTCTACTAGAGCAAGTAGCCCCTTTTGGGGCTTTCCTCAAAGGGTTGGACACCATCTCCATCCCTGAAGCTGCTACTTGGTCTTTGATTCACAGTTTCACAAGATGTTACAAATTGAGTATCCTTTCCAGGGCCAGTGCAGGTTTTGCCAAGGCTATCCTACATTGATTTGTGGACATCTCCTCTTTGCCTTCATTGTAGCTTTTATACTCTTCCCAGAGATGATGAATACAGCAGCAGTGACATGGAAGGACATAGTGCAGTTGTTCATAGGTAGGTACTAGGCTATCGGCCCAAGGGCCTACATAAGCCTAGCCAACAAGGTTCCCTGGCTTATGCCACCCAAGAAAGTTATTTTCCTGTGCCACTGTCGAGCAGAGACACAGAAGTGATCCCCGGGGTGTATTTCCTATTTCCCATCCACTCATCAAGATTTTTCTTATAGAGTGCTAATGAAGATCTTTGCTTGACATAGATAGGTCGCCTGTTCCAGAGTATGGAAAGTCTCTGGGATAGGATTCTATCCCTCCAGCATGTCCTGTTTGTTGTGGTGACAAGGTTTAGGTCCCTAGAGCATGTAGCTCGGAGGGATTGGGATTTCTTTAGGCATGTCCAACAGCTCTGGGTTTGACACAGCTTTATATGTTAGGCAGAGATCACCTCAGAGTAGGCGATATGCCACGGAGTAAAGCTAGAGTTTTTTGAGGCGGTCAATGTAAGGCATTTGTTTAAGTCCAGTAATCCTGTTTGTGAGGTACTTCTGTGGCCTTTCCAGCTGCTGCAGATGTCTTGTGAGGTACATTCCAAAAAGGGCGTTGTACTCTATAATGGGTCTAATGAGTGTCGAGTAGAGGGGAATGATGACCTCTTTTTTTTCCTGAACGAGAACCCTTTTATGATGAGGTGTGCCACATAGAAGGACTTCCTGACTACTGTGGCGATGTGACTATCAAAGGAGAGACTACTGTCCACCTGGGTCCCAAGGTCTCTTGTCACACATTCGGTGTTAAGTAGATTGCTGCCTATGTGGTAGCTCATGGGTACAGAGTTTTTACCAAAGGGGATGACACTGCACTTTTTGGCATTGAACTTCAGGCCATGGCTGTGACAACAGGCATCTGTCTCAGAGAGGCCCTTCTGTAGGATGTCCACATCATTTGGGGACTTGACTATGGCTCCTAGTTTGCAGTCATCTGCAAACTTCATTAGCCAGAGGCCTTCTGTGTTGGCCTGTACTTCAGAGAAGTAGATACCAAACAGGAGCGGTCCCAGGACGGAACCCTGTGGTACTCCACTTGTCACTGTTTTGAGGTCAGATTTGGAGTCTGCAACTTTTACAGTGTGGGTTCTGTCAGTGAGCCAGTTGGCAACCCATCTTGTGATGTAGGGATTTATGCCTAGTTTATTGAGTTTAACTATAATTCCAGAATGGGGGATGGTGTCGAAAGCCTTGGCAAGGTCAAGATAGGCTGTGTGAACCACCTTACCCACATCTACGGCTTTGGTGACTGCCTCAAAGAAGTCGATCAGGTTCGGGAGGCATGATCTTCCTTTCACAAACCCGAACTGGGTGGGATCCAGAGTTTGGAGGTTACCAATGTCTTTGTTTATGAGTTGCATGATGATACGTTTCATGGCCTTGCAGACCAGGCTCATCAGGCTAATAGGTCTATAGTTCCCAGGATCAGTGGTGGCTCCTCCTTTGTGGAGTGGGATAACTGTTGCTGTGTGCCATTCAGTGGGCATAAAGCCTGATGTGAGGCTATTATTGATCATGGTGCTGAAGTGGGGAGCCAGTTCATTCTGAAGTTCGTGTAAAACGCAGCCTGGGATGTTTTCCGGTCCCATGGATGCTGTGTTTTTGGCTTAGAGAGTACAGCTTTCACCTGTGTAGTTGTGATTACAGGGACTCTGCATTCTTCCTGTATAGATATGGGCCCTTTAGGGGGTGAGGGGGAGGTAAAGTTAGCACTGAACCTATCTGCCAGGATGTTGGCAATATCAGTTGGTTCTGTAATTTTCGTGCCTTTGTGCTGTAACTCAGAGCAGATCTGGGTGTTGCCATTGAGATTCTTGACATAGCTATAGAATGTTTTGTGGTTGTCCTTGGAATTAGTGGTGATTTTATTTTCGTAAATAACGTATTCCCTCCAGTAGAGCTCTTTTGACACTGTACCTTTAACTCTCAGTGAGTGTGGCTTCAGCCTTTAAAATATGAAGTTATCACATTACAGTTCTAACAAATACTCATTGACAGAGGTCATATATCGATGCAATTGTGTTTGCCATCATGTATGCTTCCAATACCTTGTATATAACATGGTTTTGGAATAATAATGCAAATATGAACAGGCAATATTTGACACCTAGAGGCACAGTAGGAGGTAACTGCAGAAACTCCTGGAGATGTCACTCGGCTGTAATTAGTTAACATAACTGTAGATGTCCATCTTTTCGCTGTACAGTATTTATTCCACCCCTCCTGTGCCCTTTTCTCTTCCTTATGCATGGATGGTCTTTCAGTCCTGACTGAGAGGTTCCTCTCTCTTTTCTTCCTTCATTTCTTTTTTCTGGATGGTCATGCCCTCCTTTCCACTGGGGGTTCTAGTTCTGGGGCTACTCTTTTCTGAGTTGGGAGCATATGTGCTTCACCATTATGGCCATATGCTTGTATGGGCAGACTACGTCTGATGTATGACACCCCCTAAGTAATAAAGACTTTGGTGCACTGGCCAGACGTGGGGCTATCCTTGGCAGGAGATACCAGAGATGATGAATACTGCAGCAGTGAAAAGAGCATCTGCTGTTAACATTACGTTTTTACACAGCTGTTCTATACAGCAAGTTTACTTACACAACTGTTCTTTCAAATGACTTGCACACTTTTCATTATCCTATTAAATACTTACTTGCAAGCAATTTTTCTTAGATGTTCTTCATGTTTCACTATTGCAGTCATTACATTTGGGTAATCTGCTGACAGGTTGCCCTCAGTCAGCCTGATTAACAAAGTCTTGGGTTCTGCGTCAGTTGCTGTCCCTTCTTCCATGACGTCAGGTCGTCAGGGGTATAAAACATGCAGCCAATGCCATTACGTCAGTCTTTCTTGCTGTGCGGTGCCCGAAGCAGAAGCAGTTTGCAAGTGCAGGTCAGCCGACTCCTGAAATTTTAATTTTCGAGTTTCAGCACCGAAGTCTTTAACTTAAAGCTAAGTACCCCGTTGGGGAAGCTTTTTCTTGCTCCTTACCGATTTCAGTAAAAGTTAATAATTGCATTACTTCTGGAAAGCAAATACCTCATAAAGATTTTCATTTGTACTGTATTCCTTGCCTTGGCCCTGACCACGACGTACCTTGTTGTTGGTTTTGTGCTTTATTTAATCAGTGCACTGTCCATCGTCGGTACATTTTTGCCTCTAAATATTTTGGTTCTCAGTTTATTTATCCAAAAATGATGTCAGTTAGCCATCTGACTACTGGGATTCCAAAAAAAAAATGCAAAAATAGAGACAGGCCGTCGAGGTCCAAAACTGCCGACAACGCTTCTCCTAAGCCAGTCACCAGTTCGCCGGTACTCAATGAGGCGCTTTCATAGCCCCTGATACCTGCTACTTCTGACTCGCAGGCCTCTACTTATACCCATTCAGAGTCCAGTATGCTGCGAGATGCTTCACCTATGGAACCCGCAGATGTTTCTATCTTGGATGGGTCCGGAGCCGCTGTGCAGGCAGTGGCTTCTGAGAGTGTATTCAAGCCTACAGACTTGCATATTCAACCGACTCCACCTTCAATACTAAGGCCTAAATCTTGATCTATGTCTAAAAAAACGACGCCCAGGCTACATGTTCAGGCCCCTATGCCTAAAAAACAAATGATCAAAATGGCGGAAGATCTAATTACTCTAATCAGGGGTAGTCAACCCCCACCCCCTTCTAAGAGACCTAGGGCTGAGCTTAACTATGAATCTTCTGATCAGGACTCTGTTTCTACTGATGACCTAGATTTGTCCATACCTACTTATGAGGATTCTGATGCAGAGGATTCCATTCCCTCTGCCCCCCCCCCCCTCCACCCCACAGGACTTTTCTTTTGGGGAAACTTTACATACCTTAAGGGAGCATTTCCACTGGGAAAGTCAGGAATTTTCTGATGCAAAAAAGAGGCTTAGGGATTTCCTCCTCCTTCTACCTCAGCATAGGCCTTTGGCTATACCTCCTGTACTAGACATTGTTGATGTGTTCTCGGAATCCAGTTGGCCCCTGATTCCCTGCCTCCGGCTCCTAGTAAACCTGACCGATACTACAGGGTTCCTCAGTCCCTTTTCAAAAATCATGATGCAGATCCAGAAACCATTTCTCAAAGGCCCACGGGCATTAAGGCTTCCACTGCTAAAAATCCTACCCCTTCTGATAGAAGAGCGCTGAATAGATGGGGTAAAAAAGGTTTATACTTCTGCAACCTTGGCAAGCAGGGCTTTAAACTGCCAATTTCATGTGTTAAAATATCAACAGCATATTATTGGACTGCTTAAACAGAAAATTATGTTGATTTTCAACTGTGTGGAAAATAAAGATTTACAGGATTGCTTTCTGCTGAACAAGTTGGAAAACATACTTTGCAATGTGGTTTTGATTCTTTAGAGGCTTCTTGCAGGGCTGCTGTTACTGGGTCTGTGCTTAGAAGGCATGTTTGGCTTAAGGAGCAATCTCTGCCTGATCATGTTAAAGCAAAATTGTTGGATGCTCCTTTAAATCAGGACCGCCTGTTTGGCAATAAGGCTGAAGAAGTTCTAAAAAAGATGGAAGGTAAAGCTAAATCTATGCAAACTGTAAAAGATTTCTTACAAGTGCAACCTCCAAGACTTAGTAGGCACTGGCCTACTAAGAATTGGTCCTTTCCAGCTCCTTCCAGATCCTCTCAAGCCAAACCCAGACACACCAAAAGAACCAGTTTTCAGTCCCAGGGGACTCACAGAACTAAGCAATGGGGGGGGCCTCCACTTCCAAATCTGGAAATAAGACACCCCCTATGGTAAATGGTCTCAATGACGTTCCTTTAAAATTACCAAGCACTTACCTTTTAGCCACCCCTTCGGGGGGGAACGATTGCTTTTTATGCAAGAAACTGGGAACTCATAACCCAGGACAAATGTGTTTTAAGTATAGTGTCCCAGAGATACAGATTTCATTTCCACATGTTGCAACACCAAACAGATGGCCAGACCTGCCCCCCAAATCAGTGGGCAGAGGCTCAGAAACAAGTACTTTCCCTCTTAAACATGGGGGCTATTCAACCGGTACCAGAAGAGGAAAAGGGACAAGGTTTCTATTCCAGGCTTTTCCTGGCACCCAGAAAAGAAAAATCATGGAATCCAATTCTGGACCTGTCTACTCTAAACACCTTTCTAGACATTCCAAAATTCAAGATGCTGACTCTTCACCAGTTACTACCTGTGCTAGGCAAAGATGCCTGGTTGGCAACTCTGGATTTAAAAGAAGCATACCTGCACATCCCAATCAGGGAATCTTGCAGAAGATATCTACGCTTCAAAGCAGGCTACTTGCATTATCACTTCTCTGCACTGCCCTTTGGCTTATCTACTGCACCCAGGGTATTCACAAAGTGCCTGGCTCCAGTTATTGCATTTTGCAGGCAAAGAAATATTCAAATATATCCATATCTGGACGATTGCCTAATTCAGGCAGAAAACCCGTGCATACTTATAAATCATCTAGTGTTTGTAAAAAGGGTTCTGACTTGTCTGGGGTACATCCATAAACAAAAAGAAATCACAACTGGTACCCTCTCAACAGATTACATTCCTGGGTGCAAGCTTGAATACAACTGCCCAGATGGCTTTCCTCACGCCAGAGAATAAAATTAATTTGGTAACTTACTTCAAACAAGTGGCCACAAAATCCCTGCTATCTGCAAGACAAATACTGCAAGCCTTGGGGTTCATGGCCACCTGCATTCTTCTAATTCCATATGCAAGACACATGAGGAAACTACAGTGGTACTTAAAAAGTCTATGGAGTCAACATTGTCACAGCCTGGAAACAATGATTCCCATCATACCTTGCCTACGCCTGGAGTTCCTGTGGTGGGCAGAGGCCTGCCACCAAAACAAGGAACTGCCATTCACACTACCCCCTGCCACCCAAACCCTAACTACAGATGCATCAGACTATACATGGGGGGCTCACCTGGCAGGGAAGTGCATTCAGGGCAAATGGAACCCAAATCAAATGCACCTACATATCAATCAAAAAGAAATGTTAGCTGTACAGAATGCTCTGACAGCCTTCAAGGACTACATTCTTCCAGGACAACTAATGGTAAAGACGAACAACACCACAGTTATGTGGTACATAAACAGGGGGGTACACATTCCTACCCCCCTCAGACTAGCCATGGCATTGTGGAACACAGCCTTGAGCTACGAAGTGCAAGGAAAATTGAATACACTGGCAGACGGACTAACCAGAAATCTCATGAACCCACAAGAGTGGAAACTGGAACCATGGATTTTCAACATGTTGACAAGCAAATGGGGGAGCCCAGACATAGATCTACTTGCCTCCCCCCGGAACTACCAGTTGGACAAACTTTGCACAAGGACTTCCCACAAAAAAGCCTGGAAAGTGGATGATCTGACCTTTGGCTGGAAAAACCTATCAGTCTATGCCTTTCCCCCACTGCCTATGCTCTCCAAAGTTCTGCTAAAAGTCAAACAGGACAAACCAAGAATGATTTTGATTGCTTCAGACTGGCCACGCCAACACTGGTACCCACTCCTGCGCAGTGTGTCACAAATATCTCCATGGCAACTGCCTCAGACACCTTCCTTGCTCTCCAGCAGGAGAACCAAGTTCTGCACCCTCCGCTTCCAACATTGAACCTTGCAGCTTGGCTAATCACTTAAATTCACTTATAGCATCCCTCAGCAAACCTGTGATGGATGTCATCTTGGGGGCGAGAAGACCTAGTACTAGAAAATCTTATGCTGACAAATGGAAAAGATTCTGTACCTGGAACCAATCTTTAGGGATGAGCACAGCAGTGTCCAATTTACCTCAGATTTTGCGATGCTTAACTGAGGTGCTTCACAGGGGCATGTCTTTTTTCCTCTATTAAAATCCACGCTTCAGCTGTTTCAGCTCACTATAACACAAAACCACCCCTCTTTTCACATCCCCTGCTCAAGCAGTATCTCAGAGGGGCAAATAACTTGAAGACCACTCAGGAGAGCTCCTACCCCTGCCTGGGACCTTAACTTTGTTTTGGAGAAGCTCTCTCTACCTCCTTTCAAGCCAGCTGCTACTGCAGACATAAAATTTCTTTCGTGGAAAACAGCCTTCCTTTTGCAATCACTTCAGCTAGAAGGATATCTGAATTACAGGCCCTTATGGCAGTGGAGCCTTTCATCATCTTTCATGCGGACAGGATCTCTGAGGACCAATCCATCCTTCATGCCCAAGGTGGTTTCCAGTGTGGCTTTTAATCAGTCCATTCATTTGCCAACCTTCTTTCCCAATCCCAGAACAAAGGGGAATGGATTCTGCATTCCTTGGACGTGCACAGACGATTTAGATTCTACTTGGACAGAACTAAATTTCGAAGAAAATCTGAAAAATTGCTAGTAGCATTTGCTGCTGGGGCAGAGGGAAAGGCTATTTCAAAACAAACCATTTCTAAATGGATAAGCCATTGCATTAATTTCTGCTATAAGCACCATGGGAAACCTATCCCCCAGGGGATCAGACCTCACTCCACCAGGGCTGCATCTTCTTCTGCAGCCTTTCTCAGAGATGTTCCTACCAGGGATATTCTAGAAGCTGCTACCTGGAGTTCTGTAATACTTTCACCAAGCATTATCATTTACCAATTTTCTCATCAGGGCCTTATAGCTGGTCCTAATGCTGTATAAATTCCTCCTCCCAACCATAGCTTTGGGAATCTACCCAAATGTAATGATTGCAACAGTGAAATATAGTACAGTTGTGTACACTTACCTTAAATGTAGATGTTCAAGTGTATTCACTGTTGCAGTCCTGGTTACCTTCTCTCTAGCCCCCTGGTTTTCTCTGACTATACCTCTACTTTCTTTTACTATGCTTAAAAGCCTTTTTGGTGTATTTGCTTTTGGTTGGATGTATATTTTTGTGTTTTTAATTTTATTTGCTCCCCATTTGGGTGGCACCTGACATCTGGGGCAAGAAAAACTGATGTAATGGTGTCGGCTGCATGTTTTATACCCCTGATGAGCTGATGTTATGGAAGAAGGGACAGCAACTGATGCAGGACCCAAGATTTTGTTAATCAGGCTGACTGAGGGCAACCTGCCAGCAGATTGCCAAATGTAATGACTACAACAGTGAATACGCTCTAACATCTACGTGTATAGTAAGTGTACACAACTGTACTTTCAGCTGCATTGGTCACTTTTAATTTCTTGATTTCCTGATTTTTCTTCAAGGTTCTTCTGCACTTTATAGCAGCTGGGATCTTCTGAGAGCTCTGTATACATTTATTTCCTGTCTCTGAATCCTGAACATCCCTCCAACGGTTGCATTTTGTGACATCCCAGTACCAGGTTAGGAAGCCACACCTATACCCATGCTCCCAAGGTATTGTTGCTGCCTGGAATTTGATAGCTAATATGTTTTATTGGGAGGTTCCTGTATTAAATGTGGAAGAAAGTCAACCTTTCTAAATTTTCTTATGATTGTCATGTTAGCAGCAAAGATCAACATTTGCAATATCTGTACTGTTTGTGAAGGGAGCACAATGTCCAATGGGGCTCCGAGTTAGAGCTTCAGCTTGGCTTACCTGTCTGTCAGAAGAACCTTCAACACTACCTAAGCCTGAACAGTGGCAGCAGTGGAAAGAAGCCAGTAAAATGCTTGGCAAGAGTTTGTAATGGAGTCAGTTGTGCTATTATAGGTAGGGGCTAGAGAGGAAGGAAAAGATAAAAGAACAAGTCAGGTTGCCATTTAAAGTCTTCACACAAGTCTGCCATTTTGGTGCTCATTTCTCCCTCCCTTCTTTAGCCACTGAGGTGTCAAGCTCACACTGTCATCGTCGGACAGAAAAGATCATAACAGTGGTCCTTTACTGGCATCCCTGTTGTGCATTGAGTTTTCAGTGTCTATGTATATCACACTTCCTGTGGTTGAGCAGCTGGCCAGTTGGCTCAAATGAAGTGGATCATCAGATCCATAGAATAAGGTCTGAGATTGCACTGAATACCAAGGAATCTTCATTTCTTCCCTCTCTCAGTTTTTAGCTCATAATTGAGAGTTGGGGTAGTTCCCACTTTTCCTGTTACATCCAGTGAGCTTTAAGTTGTTGCTACCTTCTTGGACTTTGTCAAATGCCAGCATGTCAGAAAGTTAGTCTGCACAGGAGCATGCTATTAGGGAATGCAATTTAATGTTGGTGTCAGGCACAGGCCTGTTTTTTTTTGTGCTGGCTTCAGGTGACTTGTGTCCTCATAGGGGGAGGAATTACCCCCCCCCCCCCCCATAGCTGTCATTGCAGGCAGTAGTGGGGTACAGGTTAACCCCTAAAGAAGTTAGTTCAAAGTTCTCTTTCTCTGAATCCTCTTGGGTAGGGAAGTCCGATGAGAAAGCAGTTTTGATTCTTGGAGATAAGGCCTACTCTTAGAGAGGACAAATGTAAAGATTATTTATTTTAATTATTTAAGATCATGGACAAAGACACTTTTTTGTATTTCTTTATATTGTAATTGTGCTGCCATCATGTAAAGTGGGCTTCCTGATTCTAAAATGTGTAGGTGATTGTCATTTGGCTCACTGCTACAGTTATAACATTAGGAATCTCTGCCACAGTCTGAATTCAAGGTCCAACCTGATGTTCAGAGCTAAACAGCCTTCCCTTATGACTGGGTTGCTGTCATTTACCTGAAATGTAGATGGTGTCTCCTTGCAATGTCTACAGTTTTTTTTCCTGCCACTTGATCATATCAAGAGAGTGCATGACATTCTGATATGTGATGCAGGCCATTGACTAAAACAGCTGAAGCAGATAAGTACTGTTTGAAAACCTTTTCACCTGACATTATCACACATTTATATTGTGGGTTTCCTTTTCAGATGTATGTTTTGATGGGTGACTGGGCAGCAAGTGTCATACACAATGATGCAAGGCATGTATGCCACAACAAAAGCTAATAGCTGTGCCTGCAGGCATCAGATTCCTCGCAAAGATTTCCACAACCAGTGTGCATGCTACCTAGCGTCTAGAGCATGCCATTAATTGCCAGATATGCCAGGACTTTTGTTTGAAGACTTAAGAAGCAAAAGGTCTTCCGGGTGTACATGCTCAGAAAGACTTCCTTCTTAGACTGGTCCACAAGGCTGCAGAGTCACAAACATCCCCTCCATGAAGTAGAAATTAGAAGAAGCAATCCCAAAAGGGTGACCCCTCAAACTAGGAAGTTTTCTATTTCCAAATATATGTCATTGCCATGGAGACCCACTTAAATAGATACCATGGTCAGATAGTTATTTATTGCCTTTTGTTTACTAGGAAAGTCTGACTGGGCACAAACCCCATTTTCATCAGAGTCCCAGGAGAAAAGCTCCACATAAAATACATATTTGCAATGAACAACAATAAAAATTAAACATTTTAGGCATTACATTGCAGGTAGCATTTAGATAAATAGTAAAGACATCTGTCATATACCTTGTATTATTTTACATACAGCAGCAGTGATAATGTACATAGGTTCAGTATGGTGTAAACTGACATTAATGAAGTAGGATGTCACTAGAGTATGAATTAAAACCAGAGGAGGAAGGGTATAAGCAGAAATAATCAAGAAAAAAAGTAGCTAGAGTTCTGATAGTGGAGAGATTGCAATAACAGTAGATAGGTAAAATGAGGAGGTAGTAGTTGGAGAGGATTACAGATCTAGGTTACTTGGAGGACCAGTAGTGGGAATACAAGAGAAAAAGACCGGGATAAGAAAGGTGAAAGAGTAAGGGTGAGTGATTGGCAATGAAAGAGAAACAGAAAGAAAGGTGGGTTTAGTCAGGCTGAGAGTATGAGCATAGCAATGGGGAAGTTAGGGGTTGTTTTAGGTTGTTTGAAATGTGTAGTGTCTTGTTTTGAGGTGGGTGGACTGGAGTTCCAGTGCTTAGTAACATAGATTGAGTAATGTGACTTGCCTGCACTGTTATGAGACTTGGTCCTTGTCAGGAGATATTTGTTCTGTAAGCAGAGATTTCTAGGAGGGAAGTAATGTTTGAGGATGTTTTGTAGTGATGGGCAGGTGTCCAGTTTATGTATTATTTTGTATGCACTAACCAGTGGGATTGTGTAAGGTAATTAGGTAGTTTGACCCAGTGTAGGTTCTTTAGTGCTGGGCAGTGGTGTGAAAAGTTTGGTATGGCTGATGCAAATGAGCTATTTTATTGTAGCAAACCTCTAGTTTATTTTTATGGTGAAGTCAGGATAGGTGCTACATAGAGAAATGAAGAGAAGGTAAGATGTTGCTGAAGAATTCCTAGAGTAGTCAGTGGGAAAGGGATTGTTTCTGTAGAGGTAGCCCATAATTTTGGTGAGTTTTCTTGATTGCTTGAGTGACGTGTTGAGCCATCAATTAAGATACAAAGAAATGTGTTGGAAACTGTTTCAATTAAGAAATTATTTGTGGATGTGATGTTGAAGGATTGTTTGTGTTGACAGAGATTTGGGTAAAAGCAATTGTGTTTGGTAATGCATTTAAAAGTAGTTAGTAGTCATCTAGCCAGGCCTCACCTGAGGAAAGGAGTCCTGGGTCATCTTGTGAAGCAGTGGAAGACTTTGTGCAGAGCAAATGAGCACTGCATCATCTGTGTTTTGTACTATAGAGGCTTCTTCATTAACTTTGTGAAGATTATTAGTAAATATGTTCAGTAGTAAAGGGCCTAGAATATACCCCTGCAGTATTCCCACAGAGACCAACATGGGGGAAGAGATCTCTTTTCCATGTTGCAGCCTGGAGTCGGTTGGTGACATAGTAGATGAACCAGCTAAAGGATGAATGGGAGGGTCCTATGGAGAATGGTTTATGAAGCAGGCATTACTATGAAACTGCATGAAATGCTTTCGATATGTCAAAGAAGTGGGAGGATACTAGGTTGCTGGTGTTTGTATTAGAATTTATGATTTCAGTAAAATTGAAGGATTAGTGCTTCTGTGGTGAGATCAGAAATCATGTTAAGTGTTTGAGAGGAGATTATTATTGTGAAGGTGGGAAAGGAGTTAGGAATGAATGTGTTTTTCTAATATTTTGGAGTGTGGAGGTAGAATGGCTATAGGCCGATAATTGGAGAGGTCAATGGATATTTTCCTTTTAGGTAGGGGGATGATGTCAAGGCCATAGCTTTCAGTAATTGATCTGCCTGTAAATATAGATATGTGGTATATTAATAACATCTGCAGTGATTCTGAGATATTCTGATATTAGGATGACAGCAACTGGTGTGGATTTATTTAGATATTTTTTGATAGAAGAGGTAGGTACTGGTTGGAGAGAGATGTTTTTGATGGTGATTAGTACTGTTTGGGATAATGAGGCTGGCAGTTAGTTTAAGGAGGGAGAGGATATGGAGTGTATGAAATGTGTATTGAGTTGGGTAGCTATAGGGACTGAGTTGTTGGTAGGTGGTGAAAGTCTTAGTTTGGCCTGGGTGTAATGGTCTTTTGATTGCATTCCAGAAAAGCTTAAGGTTCTGTAGTTTGTTTTGGAGCTTGGAAAATTATTTAGTTTTGTCTTATTTAGGTTCATAGGTTCATACTAGGCTATCTGCCCTAGGGCATTTATAAGCCTAGCCAGAGTGTGTGTGGCTTTCACCACCCCTTAGGATGAGAATACTATACCCATTAGTTTGCTGTGCCTCTGTCCAGCAGTGATACAGAGATGATTCCCGGGGTAAACCTATGATCTCCCATCCACTCGTCAAGATTTCTCTTGAACAGAGTCAGTGAGGGGCTCTGCCTCACATGGACTGGGATTCTGTTCCATAGTGTAGGGAGTCTCGGGTGATGAATCTGTCCCTCCAGCACGTCCTATTTATATCCGTGTTGAGGTTTAAGTCTCTTGCTCGTGGCTCTGGTGGATTTGGATTTTTGAGGTGGAGCATGTCCATTAATTCGGGTTGGACATGGCCTTGTATGTCAGGCACAGATCACCTCTGAGCAGATGGTATGCGACTGAATAGAGCTGGAGTTTCTTCAGTCGGGCATCGTATGACATATGTTTGAGCCCCTTTATCCTTTTGTTGAGGAACTTTTGGGGTCTTTCCAACTGCTGCAGGTGTCGGGTAAGGTACATTCGAATGGGGCGTTGTACTCAATCATTGGTCTGATAAGTGAAGAGTACAGGGTACAATGACCTCTCCTGATCTGGATGTGAATCCCTTCATGATCAGGTGGGCAATGTAGAAGGTCTTCCTAACCACTTTGGCAATGTGAGTGTCAAAAGAGAGGTTACTGTCAACTTGGGTCCCCAGGTCCCTGATAACTTCTTCAGTGTTTAATGGATTACCACCTATGTGGTAATTAGGGGTTACCTTGTTTTTCCCAAAGGATATGACTATACATTTTTTGGCATTTAGCTTAAGGCCATGGCTCTGGCACCAGTTATCCATTTCTATGAGACCTTTCTGGAGGATGTCTGTGTCTGATGGAGTGTCAATTATGGTGCCCAGTTTGCAGTCATCTGCAAATTTTGTCAGCCACAATCCCCCTATGTTTGCCTGCACTTCAGAAAATAAATGCCGAACAAGAGGGGCCCAGGACTGAGCCCTGTGGGACACCACTCGTGACCGGCTTAGAGTCTGACATGGCACCAGCAACTCTAACCCTGTGTGTTCTGTCCTTGAGCCAGTTTGCAACCCATCTTGTGACATATGGGTTTACATCTAAGCTGGTGAGCTTTTCTATGATGCCCGAGTGGGGTATTGTGCCGAGCGCTTTTGCTAGGTCAAGGTAGGCTGTGTGAACTGCCTTACCCTCATCAATGGCCTTAGTGACTGTTTTGAAAAAGTCAACCAAGTTCAAGAGGCAGGATCTGCCCTTGACAAAGCCAAATTGGGTAGGATCCAGTGTCTGTAGGTCCCCAATGTCTTTATTTATGAGTTCCATTATGATCCTCTCCATAGCTTTGCAGACAAGGCTCGTCAAGCTTATGGGGCGGTAATTTCCAGGGTCCGTAGAAGCACCGCCTTTGTGGAGTGGGACCACAGTTGCCGTCGCCATTCTTTGGGCACGTATCCTGTAGTAAGGCTAAGATTAAACAGCAGCCTTAGGTGTGGGTTTAGTTCCTCATTGAGTTAGGTGTAGCACACAGCCGGGGACACCGTCCGGTCCCATTGATGCTGTGTTTTTGCTTTAGAGAGAGCAGCTCTCACCTGGGCATCTGAGATGTTTGGGAGGCTAGACTCTGGTGGGATAGATATTTCTCCTTTTGGGGGAGGGAGGAGAAATATGCACTGAACCTGTCTGCCAGTATGTTGGCAATGTCTGTGGGTTCAGTGATTTTTTTATCATTTTGGACTAATTCTGAGCATATCTGGGAGTTTCCACCCAGGTTTCTAACATAGCTAAAGAAGGCTTTATGATTGTCTTTTGTGTCATTAGCGATTTTTCTCTCAAAGTTGGCCTTGGATGATTTTATGAGTGATCGTAGTTTTTTGCTAGTATTGATCAGAGATGCCTTCCCTTTTAGGGATTTTGCTCTGTCATGTAGTAGCTTTCTCCTCTTGTTGTAGAGTTTGTTTATGGCTGGAGTCCACCAGACCGGGCACCTGCCTTTGGAAAGGGTCTTGATTTTATTAGGGATTGCTTGATCCATACATTCCTGGAGGTGCTCGTAGAAGGCATTTGTAAGGGTTTCAGCAGCGTGGGTTGTGGTTTCCACTGGCTCGGGGGCCTTGAAGGATACCACTCCAGTCTTAAGAAGTGTGAAGTTTGCTTTTGAGAAGTTCTTCACTGTGGTCTTTTTTGCTGGGGGTGGGGCGGGATGTGGATCTCCAGTGAGATTAATTTATGGTCTGATCTCACCAATGAGGGATATACTTCCGGTGTGGAGCATTTTGTCCCCATGTTTGTGATGATCAGGTCTAGTATATTTTCTCCTCTTGTGGGAATGGTGACTAGTTGTTCCATAGCATTTGAGTTTATGAACTCAAGGAACCTTTGGGCTAGGGTGTTGGGGCTTGAGTAATGTTCCCAGTCTATGTTTGGGTAGTTGAAGTCACCCAATATGATGGTGTTTGGAGAGACATTCATACTCTCCAGTGTCTTCAGGAAGGCTGTGTGGGTTTCCTGAGTTTGAGAAGGTGGTCTGTAGCATGTTACAAACTGTAGAGCAGTTTTACCTATGGTTAATTGCACCTGGATGGTCTCCGATGCTTCGTGCATTGCCACTAACCTGGAGGTGTGGGTATCCTTTATGAATATGGATACTCCCCTCCTTTTGTGGTTCGGTCCGGATTTTGGGGCCAGAATGCATGATATGAGGTATAACCTGATAGTGCTGGGGTGCTCTCAGGAGCCTTGAACCAGGTTTTAGTCACAGCACAGACATCGATGTTCTCCATACTGAGGAGGGCTTCGAGGGCGTGCATCTTGAGGTTTAGACTTCTGGCAATGAGCAGTATTACCCTTAGTTTTTCTCCATTTTTGTTTTCTAGGGCGGTAGGTTTATCATTTGAGCCTTGCCTAAAAAAGGCACTATGGGGGTGGCAAGAGCCTTTGCCAATATCCGGAAGCCCAGGGGTGACAGGTGCAAGCCGTCCCTTGCGAAGCAGCGTGGCTTGTCAAGCATGTCATCCCAGGCAGACAGACATTGGATCCCCTTAGAATGACACCAGTAATTAAGCCAATTATTAAAGCTGATCATTTTGTCTCTGTATTGTGGCATCATTCTTGGTGAGGGTAGGATACTGCTCAGGGTCAGGGTCATACCGGCCTGGGCTACATAATCTGAGAGCTCCTCTATGTCTTTTTCATGTAGTCCAGGGAGGTTCGTCTCAGGTTGTTCACACCGGCATGGACAATGACTGAGTCATACTTGTACTTGCTGTGGAGTGACCTGAGTGCTTGTGTTATGTGGCGGATTCTAGCGCCTGACAGGCAGCTTACTGTGATCTTTTCCTTGTTCAGTCTGGTGAGTGGGACGTCAGTGTGTCTGACTATGGAGTCACCTATAACAAGTGTGTCTGGCATTGTGTTTGGCCTTAAGGGCTGTGACTGTTTAGCACACTGACTTTGAGAACTATGTGTTGCATGTCTTATGTCTTGAGGTGGCAGTTGCTTGGGTGTCTGCTTTGGAGGCCTCTGTAGTTTTGGTAGATTTTTGATCAGTGCCTCCGAGTATGTCTTTGTGTGTTTATGTGTTTGTTTTGCAGTTGTGATAGTTCTATGTGAAACTGGGTTTGTGGTGTGCGTGGTTTCCTTCTCCTCCTGTCTGGTCTTGCCAGTCCTGAGTTGAGAGAGCTCAGCCTCCAGTTTGGCTATATAGTTGCATCTCTCACATGTATTTGTGTTTTGTGGGAGAAGGAGTGGGTTGTCTGTGTACATGAGGCAATTGTAACATTGCCTCAAGATGCCCAGATTTACCAGCTGAACAGGAGAGGACGCTAGCAACTGACCCTTCGACATGCTAGAAAAAGTGAAAAAGTTTGCTGTGTAACTGAGTCAGAAGGGACCTATAGGAAATGGGTACTCAAGGGATTCTAGGCTAATGTAGTACTTTGTTTAGTATACAAGTACTTTACCTATATAAAATGCTTTAGGAGCAAGTGCTGAGCTTTACCTATATAAAAATGCTTTAGGAGCAAGTGCTGAGCTTTTGAGATAGAGAATAGACTGTTTAGATTGCAAGTAGAGAAGTTCTAAGGGAAAAATTGAAAAGCAGACTTTACGGAGCCAGAAGTAGTTTAACCTTGTTTAACCGGCGCTGCCCGATGGTGCTCTATGGGCAACTCCGCTAAATCATAGCGCGCTAAAGTGGGCTTTATAGCAGGGGTTGAAAAGAGCTAGGAATTGACCCAAAATGGCCAATAGACTACAAGTTTCTGGCTGGAACCACTGCTCTATGGACAAATAGGCTGCTCAGTGCTCCCCACTCCCACTGGTGAACAAAGAAGCTTCCCTTTATCCAAATAAGGATATGGAATAGCACAGGAACCAAGCCAAAGCCCAGAGATAAGCAAACTCTGAAGACTGGACTATTCTAGTTCAGTAAGGTGGGAAAACAAGATTTTTTTTTTTGTTTTTTTTGCAGAAAACAGAGGAAAAACAGACAGTAAATGCTATAAATGCTTTTAAATGGCTAGCGCACTTGAGTGTGTTAGCCTACAGGTAAAATTAAACAACAAATAACTTTTTAAAAGTGCAAAACAGTTAATCAACACAAAAACAGTTTAAATAGAATGCAGAGCTGTATAAACAGGCGAAAATGCAGTCGCTAAGCAGTAAATAATCAAAAAGCCAGAAAAAAATACTTAAATCAGGAAAAAGTCACTCTTTTGCTCTCTGCTGCTTGTAGAACTCTGCAGGACACCACGAGGAGCTGTGCTGAGTTGAATACAAGCGAAAAAGCGCGCTAAAGCGGGCTTTATTACAGGGGGCAGAAAAGAGCTAGGAATTGACCCAAAATGGCCAATAGACTACAAGTTTCTGGCTGGAACCACTCCTCTAGGGACAAATAGGCCGCTCAGTGCTCCTCACTCCCACTGGTGAACAAAGATGCTTCCTTTTATCCAAATAAGGATATGGAATAGCACAGGAACCAAGACAAAGCCCAGAGATCAGCAAACTCTGAAGACTGGACTATTCTAGTGCAGTAAGGCGGGAAAACAAGGTTTTTTTTTTTTTTTTTTTGCAGAAAACAGACAGTAAATGCTATAAATGCTTTTAAGCGGCTAGCGCACTTGAGTGTGTTAGCCTACAGGTAAAATTAAGCAACAACTAACTTTTTAAAAGTGCAAAACAGTTAACACAAAAACAGTTTAAATAGAATGCAGAGCTGTATAAACAGGCTAAAATGCAGTCGCTAAGCAGTAAATAATCAAAAAGCCAGAAAAAAATACTTAAATCAGTTATAGCAAATACAGTTATAACAAATGCTCTGAAATATACTGTATATTTCCAAAATGTTTGAGAAGGGCAGTCAGAACACAAGAAGGTTCAGGCGAAAGAGAAAAAAAAAAAAAAAGTTTTGTTTTACTTTTTGAAAGGGAAAAAGGAGGAACAGAAGGCCTTATCACATGTTCTCTAAAATATTTCCTTTGTGTGGTGTTTTGTCAGTAGACCATGCTTTCCTGGCTTTATCTCTGTTTAGTAGGAGTTGCCTGGTTTCTCTTGTGAGCCATGGGGGTGGGACTAGAATTGATTTGCTTTGATCTGATGGGAACTAGTTCATTTAGTATGTTAAGCAATGTGTTAAAGTGAGTTACGGCATCATCCACGGGTGAATATTTTGGAATATCCCAGTTGTATTTGTTGAGGTAGCTAAGGGGAGGTATACACATACAAATAAATTGCGTTTGTGTGAAAGATTAGATTGCCTCATGGCAAACGTCAGCAGCTGGTTACTGATGGTCTCTGTTAAGTAACCAGCAGTGTTAATTTTGTTAGGGGTGGTGGTGAAGATCCAGTCTAATGTAGACCCCCTATTACTGCATTTGACTGTTTGAGTAACAGTAGTGATAATTTAGGTAAAAACAAAGAGATTGATGGAGAGTGTGGGAGAATCCGAGCTGATAAGTAGGTAGTCTATATTAACATCACCTGTGATGATGGTTTTCTTGTTATTATGAGAGATCTAATACAAGATTTATTCTAGTAATGGGGTGTTATTTCCAGGAGGAATATGGATGGCATTGATGCATATGCTCTTGTATTTGCTGATTTTCAGGAGAGAGAATTATTTCAACAATGGGAAAACTGGGTTAGTGAGGGAGTAGGAAAGGGCTTCAAGATGTATTTTTTATTTTTTGTAGTACATCATAGACATGCCACCAGCTTTCTTATACTGTCATTTCTGATGATAATGTTGCCTGGGGGGAGAATTTCCTGTTTTTAGTCTGGTTTCTGTGACTGTCAATATGTCAGGGAGGTTATGAGGCTATATAGGCATGCAACTCTGGCAGTTCAATGTAGATGCTCCCAAGACATAAATTTGTCAAAAATGGACTATTATCTTGGTTGAGTGGAACAGGAGTATTATAGGTAGATGAGATGGTAGAGTTGCAAGTATGTAGAGAGGGTCCAGGATTAAGATGCAGGTCACCATCAAGAGCAAGCTTAGTTGAGAGGTGTGTGTAGTGAAATAATGATGATCGTGTTTCACTGCTGCAGTCATCACTCTTGGGTTGTCTACCTGCAAGTAGCTCTCAATCAGCCTGAATACTAGATACTTGGTGTTTGTGCATTGGTTGCTGTTGCTTCAGGACTGATGTCAGGTCATTAGGGGTATAAAAGCAGGCAGCCGACTCTATTACATCAGTCTTTTTTTACCGAGGAGCCCGAAGCAGAAGCAGTTCGCACGAGTGCCAGTCGGTCGCTACCTGAGTTTTCATTTCCGAACTGAGTCATCCTGAAGTCTTCTAAAGCTAAGTACCCCGTTGGGGATCCTTTTTTCTTGCTCTAACCGATGTGAGAAAAAGTTAACAATTGTCTCTCCTGTGGAAAACAAAAACCACACTGAGATTTCCATTCTTACTACATCACCTGTTTAGGCCCAGATCACGACGTACCTCGCTGTCAGTTTTGTGCTTTATTCAATGCCTGAACTATTCATCGTTGGGCCCTTATTGTCACTAAATACTTTCACTCTTGATTTCTGTATTCTGAAATGGCTTTGATAAGCCATTTGTCTACTGATCTTCCGAAAAAAACATAAGGATAAAGACAGACCGCACAGGTCCAAAACTGCCGACAATGCTTCCGTTAAGCTAGTCACCAGTTCGCTGGTACTCAATGAGGCACTTTTGCAGCCCCTAATACCCGCTTTGATGGATTCACATGCCTCTACTGAGACCCATTCGGAGTCTAATATGCTGTGAGACTTTTCTTTGACTACGGAACCTGCGGATGTCTCTACCTTGGATGGGTCCGGAGCTGCTGTGCCAGCACCGGTTTCTGAGGAAGTTCTTCATATTACTGATATTTGACACAAACTGACGACTTTTTTTGTGTCTTCAGTTCTGTCTAAAACTACCAAGTTTCTAAGGCCAAGAGTATGAGTCACACCTAAAAAAACGATGACCCAAACTCAAGCACCTGCTTCCTTGCCACAATCTCATGCTTAAAATGGCAGGAGACCTGATCGTGCTGATTAGGGGAAGCCAGCCTTCCCCTGCTAAGAGAAAGAGACCTGTCCCCAGCAGCTTTAACTGCACAAGAGTCTGACTCTGAGGTTTCTGAATATGAAGACATACCTTATTCTGCTTATGAGGATTCAGATGCAGAGGAATCCATTCCCTCTGCCTCCCCTCCAGAAGATTTTTCTTTTGTTGAAACCCTACATACTTTAAGAGAGCATTCCCACTGGGAATGCCAGGATTATACTCAGTCCAAAAAGGAGACCAAGGGAATTTTTGGATTTGCCACAGCATGGTCCCTTAGCTTTTCCTCCTGTTCTGGATGATGTGGATGATGTCTTTATGGAATCCAGTCTAACTCCTGATACTTTACCCCCTGCTCCACGGAAACCAGACAGGTACTCTCACAAATTTATTTTCAAAAAAAATCCTACTGCTGACCCAGAGGTCATCTCCCAAGGGCCTAAAGGCATAAAAGCAACTACAGTTAAGAATCCCACACTTCAGGCAGGGATTCCTGAGCTTTAGACAGATGGGGTAAAAAAGTATACACCTCTGCAACTCTCACCATTAGGGCATTGAATTGCCAGTTCCACATGCTGAAATACCAGCAACATATTATGGAACTTATTAAGCAAAAATTATCTACTTTTCCTGACTGCGCAGAAAATAAAGAATTACAGGAGCTTATGCATTCTGCAAGCCAAGTCAGCAAACATACCTTCCAATGTGGGTTTGACACCCTAGAAACATCTTGCAGGGCATCAGTCACAGGTTCTGTACTTAGAAGGCATGCTTGGCTTAATGAACAGACCTTGCCAAATCAAAATTACTGGATGCACCTTTGAACAAGGACAATCTGATTGGCAACAAAGCAGAAGAGGTTCTAAAAAAAGATGGAAGAAAATGCTAAGTCTATGCAGGCAGTCAAAGATTTTTTGCAAGTGAAGCCTCCAATATTCAGTAGGCATTGCCCCTTGAAACATTGGTCCTTTCCAGCCCAGTCAAGGCCATCTCGAAACAGACCCCCCCAGATTACAGTCTCAGGGTATGCAGAGATCTAAGCAATGGAGTACCTCCACTTCTAAAACAGGGAGTGCTAAGCCATCCCCTTACGGAAAGAATTCACAATGGACTTCTCAACTCCACTCCTTACCTCTGCCCAATCGCTTGTGCCCCTAGGAGGAAAACGTGCCCACCATGCAAAAATCTGGATCTCCATCACTAAAGACCGATGGGTCCTCAACATTGTATCCCAGTGGTACAAATTTTAATTCCACTCACTGCCAACCCCAAAAGGGTTCCCAGACCTTCCTCCAAACCAGTGAGCAGAGGCACAAAACCAAGTTCAATCCCTGCTGTCCATAAGGGCAGTTCAGCCTGTTCCTGCAAAACAGATAGGTCAAGGATTTTATTCCAGACCTTTCCTGGTACCCAGAAAAGAGGGTACTTGGCGCCCAGTCTTAGATCTTTCCATTCTAAACACCTTCCTGGTGGTACCAAAATTCAGAATGTTCACCCTTCAGCAGCTTCTTCTTATGCTGTCCAAAGATGCCTGGTTAGACACCCTAGACCGAAAAGAGGCCTATCTGCACATCCCTATCAGGGACTCATGCAGGAAATATCTACGTTTCAGGACAGGATCTATGCATCATCAGTTCTCTGCACTTCCCTTTGGCTTATCCACTGCTCCCAGAGTCTTCACAAAATGCCTGGCCCCAGCCATTGCCCATTGCAGACAGAGAAAAATTCAACTATACCCTTACTTAGGCGATTGCCTGATTCAGACAGACAGGAAAAGCTGTTGCGGTACCTGATATTTGTAAAGAACCTTTTAACCTCCCTGTGGGGTACACTATCAATGAAAAGAAATCGAAAACTAGCCCCCAGTCAAAAGTCTGTATTCCTGGGAGCAAGCTTGGACACAGCATCCCAGATGGCATTTCTTACTCCAGAAAAACAAGCCTATCTAACAGGCTACTTTGCTCAAATGGCCACCATAGCCCAGCTATCCACAAGGAAAATCCTGCAGGCTCCAGGGTTCATGGTCTCTTGCATTCTACTAATTCCATATGCCAGACTGCATATGAGGAAACTTCAATGATGCTTAAAAAGTCTTTGGTGCCAACATTCTCAGGACCTGGAAACCATCATACCTTGTCTAAGGACAGAGTTTCTTTGATCAGCAGCAGCATGCAACCACAACAAGGGACTTCCCTTTACACAACCCCACACCACCCAGACCCTAAGCACAGATGCATCAGACTATGCCAAGGGGGGCACTTCTGGAAGACAAGTGCATTCAGGGCCAATGGAGCCTAAGTCAAATTCATCTGCACATCAACCAAAAAGAGATGCTAGCTGTTCAGCATGCTCTGACAGCTTTCAGATCCCTACTCTCACCAGGACCCCTGTTAATAAAAACTGACAGCACCACAGTGAATGTGATACATTAACAAGCAGGGGGAACCCAGTCTGCAGGCTAGCCATGACCCTGTGGAACACTGCCTTAGCCATGCATATTCATCTGCAAGCTCAATTTCTGCCAGGCAAACGAAACTCTCTGGCAGACTATTTAAGCAGAAATCTCCTAGACCCATACTAGTGGCAACTAGACTCCAAACATTTTCAGCCTTCTAACCCAGAAATGGGGGACTCCGGAGGAGGACCTTTTTGCCTCCCCCTACAATCACCAACTCAGCAAATTCTGTACCAGGCACCTCACAGCAGGGCCTAGAAAGTGGATGCCCTATCCTTCCAGTGGGTAAACCTCTAAATCTACACATTTTCCCCTCTGCCTCTTCTTACAAGAGTATTACTCAAGATAAGACAGGACAGACCAAGGGCAATCCTGATTGCCCCAGACTGGCCATGCCAGCACTGGTACCCACTACTATGCAATTTGTCACCGGTGCCACCATGGCACCTACCCCAGATCCCCAACCCTCCTCACTCAGCAGGAGGGACAGATCTTGCATCTGCAACTGCAAACCTTGATCCTTGCAACCTGGCTTATTCCTTGAATTCTCCGCCAGTGGCCAGCCTAAGCAAGCAGGTGCTAGATGTCATTCTTAAAGCCAGAAGACCCAGTACAAGGAAATACCTTTTCCACTTGTCAGTATAGTATTGTTCCTGGATTCAATCTAAAGGAGCAGATACAGCACTGCCCTCCTTACCTCTAATCCTAGATTACCTGGCAGATCTACTCCCCAGAGCCCTATCCTTCTCTTCCATTAAGATCAATGCCTCTGCCATCTCAGCTCATTACAACACTGAGCCACCTCTCTTCTTTCACCCTCTCATCAAACAGTTCCTAAGGGGGGCCAACAACTTAAGGCCACCAAGGAGAGCCCCCACCCCTGCTTGGGACCTTAACTTTGTACTGGAAAAGCTCATGCTATCCCCCCCCCCCCCTCAAGCCTGCAGCATCAGCAGAGTTAAAAATTTCTCTCTTGGAAAACGGCCTTGCTTCTGGCCATCAGCTAGAAGAGTGTCTGAGCTACAAGCACTTATGGCTGTGGAACCCTTCATTATTTTTCATGCTGACTGGTGTCTCCCTCAGGACTAACCCTACTTTTATGCCTAAAGTAGTGTCCAGTGTGGCTCTCAACCAATCTACGCACTTGCCGACCTTCTTCCCTAATCCTCAAAATAAATAGGAAAGGATCCTGCACTTTTTAGATGTGCACAGACAGCTCAGATTCTACCTTGATTGGACCAAGCCCTTCAGGAAATCTGACCAGTTACTAGTCAGCTTTGCACCAGGGGCAGAGGGCAGGGCCATATAAAAAAAAAATCACCAAATGGATAGCACACTGTATCCATTTCTGTTACAAACACCATGGGAATCCAAACCCTCTGGGGGTCAGAACGCATTCCACTAGGGCAACTTCAACTTCTACAGCATTCCTCAGGGGAGTCCCTACCAGGGACCTTGTGGAAGCTGCTACCTGGAGTTCTGTTCACACCTTCACCTAGCATTATCACCTGCCAATTTTTTCCAAATCCAGGACAGGTTTTGCAACAGCAGTCCTGCAGGGCATACTAGCCAGCCCCAACTGTTCGTGACTGCCTCCACTCCCCATTCGTCAGCTTTTGGAATCAACCCAAGTGTGATGACTGCAACAGTGAAATGCGAAGAACATAGTACAGTTGTGTACACTTACCGTAAATGTAAATGTTGGAGTGTATTCACTTTTGCAGTCCTGGTTTCCCACCCTCCAGCCCCCCTTGTTTCTCTCTCTCCCTCCCCTTCTCAATCTCTATTACTCACCCCTTACAGGGCTGTTGGCATTTACTTTTTACTGGTGGTGCTTTTTCCACCATAACTTAGCTCCCTATTTGGGGGAAGAAAAACTGATGTAATGGCATTGGCTGCCTGTTTTTTATACCCTTGATGACCTGAAGTCAGTCCTGAAGCGACAGCAACTGATGCAGAAATACTAACTCTCTGGTATTTGGGCTGACTGAGGGCTACCTGCAGGCAAATAACCCAAGTGTGATGACTACAACAGTGAATACACTCAAACATGTACATTTATGGTAAGTGTACACAACTGTACTTTTTATATTTAGTTTTCACCTTTAAAAATTTCTGTATGTATTCTGGGTTTTCACTTGTATTTATAATTAAAAAAAAGTATGGGACATGATAGAGTGTAGGCTGGCTATAGCAGAGTGAGAGGGGGATGAATTAGAATTATGGTGTATTGTTCTGGAGATGACAGTGAGGTTTGGTACCAATGAAGTGTGATAAAGATGTGGCATGGCCAAGAATAGATAGAAATAGAGATGCTAAGTGAAATGACAGCTTTATATACTTTAAGTAGGTTTGAAGAACTTAAGGGGTGATCAGTAGAGTAAATTAAGGTATTTTTGTTTAGAGATGGGTGGATGGAATAGGAGGAGGCGGAGAAAAAGTAGAATGAGGTGGGAAGGGCCAAAAGCAAGATGGTGTGATGTAATATAGCAATGTATGGAGTGGGTGGGCTTGGGGAAGTATAAATGTACAATGAGGATGGGTGGGAATTGGGGATAGAGTAGGGGAGTGAATAGGCAGGGTGAGTGGAGTGGGTTCCAGCCCCTTTAGGGCCAGTGCATGGCCAAAATCAATAGAGTTTACACTGCAAAGAGTTTGCATGCAAGTAACTTAAGGGTGCTTACTAGTATAATTGTAGAAGTAAATTTGAGACTATGTAGCATTAAAAGTAACAGACTAAAAATAAGGGTAGAAAGACATAATACTAATATAGCAAGAAGTTAGTGAAACTTCAGGACATGGAAAGTGGGAAAAGCAAAGCAGCACAGAACTGCCTGTATAAGTCAAAGGGTGATTCACAAAAGCAGTAGCTAGAAAGAGCAAATAAAGTGTAAGCTGCCAGCAAAAATAGGGTGCAGCTCTCTCATAAAAGAAGGAAGGGGTGAATTAAGGGGCAGTGGAGGCTATTTTTCTACTTCTGAAAAACTGCCAAAAAGCAGATTGCTGATTACTGGCCAAGCAGATAAGTGATATTAAACTTGGTATCATCTTGAACAGAGCATAGTTAGGATAACAGGCTGAACAAGGCATTTCTACTTACATTGAGTAAAAAGACAAGTCTGTAAGCTTTCATAGGGTTGGATGTTGTATTTACTGTACAGATATCTTATAACAGACCTAGATTGGCTTCTGGGTTGAGTACTCCTCAATGCCAGGGAAGACAGATTGCTTGACAGACTTGAGAAACATGTATACTTAAGCAAATTTGGCTTTTTTAGGGCTTTAAATTGCCAGGCCCATGTTTTAAAATAGAAGGAAACTGTTCTCAAGCAACTACAGGATAGTTGTAGGAGAGTGCAGGATGAAAACGCAAGAACTTCTGTCCTCAGCCAGGATTTACAGATGAAAGAGCATGCCTTAAATTATTGGTTGAAGCAGCAACCAGGGCTGCTGTTGTGGGGTCAGTTAAGAGGAGACAATGTTGGCTGAGGAATCTGTCCCTCTCTGATGATGTGAAGGTGCTACTCTTTAATGCTGTTACAGAAAGAATTGCTGTTTGAATACCCTTCATACAATATTTTCAAATGACTGGAGAGGAAAGGGAGAGTCATGGAGTCTGGGAAGCACATGTGATATCACCCATTCCAAAATACAACAGAAATAAACTCCTCCAAGCAAGGCCCTTGTTACCATAGGCAGAACTAAGGTAAATACCCAAAGCGTATGTAGGCCACACACAACAAAGTGGCAGCAAGAAGGCAGACTAAGCCCTCAGGTCTCCCAGGATCCAGGCCCTAGCAGAGGGCAGCTGTGCCTCTGTCAGGCTTCTCCTTCCCAATTCCTCTGAAACGCCAACCTCACCCTTGTCTCTCTGTCCCTCCCTTACATTGCACCATGATAGGATGCTGCTTGGCGTCCAGTAACCAACTTTGGTCCTATAGAACCACACAGTAGTGGGATCTACAAATTGTCTCTAGAGGCTGCAAGCTTCAGTTTCTAGTCAGACCACAAAAAAAAAATAAAAAAACAGACCTGCCACCCATTCCAAAAGACCAAGAACACCTTGTTGCCCATCTCCTTGCATAAATGTTAACATCCTTTCATCTCCTGAGAGAAAATAAAAGGGTTGTAGTCTGGGCTCTTCCACATAACCAAAAATATCTGATCTCTACAGACCCATATTAGATTTTTCAAGGCTAAACAAGTTTCTAAAGATTCCACAAAGTTCAACATGCTAACTGTGCAGGCCCTACTATCACTTCTAGGCTGCTCTGATGACACTAAAACTCAAAGGTGCCCACCATTGTATCCCTATATTCAAGAGGCAGAGGCAGTATCTGAGATTTGTAGCAGTGGGCTGTTACGTCTACCTCTTTGTCCTTTGGGTTTAACCAGACTGTAGGACCAATGTAATTCACACTTGGATGACTGCCTGATATCAATGCAGATCTAAGTGAATTTGCAGAGAACATTGGAGTGTACCCTGGGTTGTCTCAACAAACTGGGCTTCTCCCTCATTGAGCAAAAGCCCATTTTGTGCTTAGCCAGAAATGTAGTCTTGAGAACACTACTGGATACCATTACAAAATCTACCAACCAGAGGAGAAGGAAGACCACCTGTTCACTTCCTTCTAGGATGTGTCAGAAAAATCTGTCATAACTGCCAGACAGTACCTGATCATACTACCATCCACCATTATGACTGTTCCCCTGGCAAGATTGCACATGAGGAAACTACAGTGGTTTCTGAAGAATATTTGGGTCAAGCAGTCACAGTCCCTGAAGTTCATAATACCAATTCTATTCTGTGTAAGGAGGGAACCAAAATGGTGGATGTAACAAATGTAAATGAATCAGGAACCGACCTTCAGGCAGCCTTCACTAGCCAGTCCCTGACCATGGATGTTTTAAATTTAGCCTGTGGTTGCCCACACATTGGACCTCAAAGTACTGGACACCTGCAGTCCCAGGCAGAGAAACGTCATGTAAAGAAATGTCTGTTGTCCTGGCCCTCAAAGCCTTCCAGATAGTGTGTTATATTGGGCCACTGAATAACACCATAGACAACACCACAGTTTTATGGTTCATAAACAGTCATAGTGATTACACTCTTTATTACCTCTCCAGGGTGGCCATATATGCCATTGACTAAGAATTAGAGTTCAACATGCTGTTGAAAGGAACCTGCATACCAGCACATTAGATATTCATGGCAGAGCAGGACCTCATTTGATCAACATGAGTGGGTTCTAAACAGCAAAACTCTTGTAGACCTCTCAAACAAATTAGGTGTGCCAGAGATGGATTTATTTACTTCTGCAAACAAAATACACATAGGGAAATCCTGCTCCAGAGCACCAAGCAAATTAGCTTGGGCAGAGGATGCCTTCCTTTCTATTTGGTTAGGTCTGTTTTTCTGTGCATTTCCTCCAAAACCCTTGCTCCTCAGGAAAGTTTAAAAGCTGAGGAAGAGGCTATAATTCTTCCTAATTTCCCTATTCTGGCCAAAAAGGCACTGTTCTCTCACCTGCCCTATATGGAAAAAGAGAACCCCCCTACTGCTGCTACACCTTTTGATGCAGTGCAGTGGGTCCCTAGTGCACCTATGTCTGTCAACAGTGAATTTAACAGCTTGGAAGATAATACCTCTTTACCCTTTGAACACCTTTATTCTCAAGATGTGCAAACAGTTATGAGGGAAGAGAAGATGAAGTGCAAGAAAGTCATACCTTGTTAAATGGTAAAGATTCTTCCCTGGTGCCAAAGGAAGAGCCAGTATTCAAAACAGGTAGACATGCCAGTGGTTCTCCAGTGTCTCCCTGATCTGATTTCCATTGACTTAGCTTGTGCCTCTATAAAGGTATTTCTACAAGCCATTTCTGGCTGCCTGTCCTTAGATTCCTCATTGGGATCTACCAGCAGTCAAGCAGTTCCTAAAGAGCATCCCCTACTTCAGTCCTTCCAGCAAAAACCTGGCTTCTGCCTGTGATTTGAATTTTGATTTGGAAAAACTATACTGGCCACACTTTGAACCAGTTGCTACAGTACCCCTAAAATTTCTGACCTAGAAAACTGAATTCTTTATAGCTATTGACCTCAGCTGTGGATCTTGCAACAAAAGATACTGGTATGGTTTAGACCTCATTCCTAAGTCAAGGCGTAGTTAAATTGGTTTGGATTCAGTCTTTGACATTTGATATAAGTGCTCTTCTCAGCACCCATGATGTACCCTGTTCATAAGGGGTTACTTTTATCAGTAGCATATTTAGACATGTTTAAAGATTCTTTTATAAGCCCAGTAGCTCCTACTATAGCTGGAAATATCTGTCCACACTTCCCTAGATTCTGCTAGCAACTCTTGATTTTTTTACAAATTTGTCTTTCAGTTCGTGAGATATTGTAGTTACTGGATATAGCAATTTCAATAACCAATGCTATTTCTGCCCTTTTTTTTAACAATATCTCGTCTTAGTTTCTACCTTCATAGCTGCTAGTATGGGATGATCCTTTGTAGTGATTACTTCATTTTCAACACTCTTTTCCAGTTCTTTTTTCCAGTGTTATAATATTTACAAAGTCTCCAGTGTAACAACCTTGCCATATTAAGTATTTCATTATACAAACCAGCAGAGAGCCATGTTTGATGCAACAGAAAGATAGGGTGACCCTACACAATAACCCCTCTTTCATGCTAATGGTTATTACAAAAGTGGCCTTCAGCCAATCAATCCAACTTCACTAGATTTTTTTCTTTACCTCAGAATAAAAAAGAAAATATGTTGCACTCTCTAGGTGTACAGAGACAATGGAAGTAGTACCTGGATATAATTGAAGCCACCAGAAGATAGATGTTTTTCTGATGTTCTTCGTGTTTCACTGTTGCAGTCATTACATTTGGGTAATCTGCTGGCAGGTTGCCCTCAGATAGCCTGAATGACAAAGTCTTGGGTCCTGCGTTGGTTGCTGTCTCTTCTTCCATGATGTCAGGTCGTCTGGGGTATAAAATATGCAGCCAATGCCATTTTAATCAGTCTTTCTTGCCGCACAGTGTCCGAAGCAGAAGCAGTTCACAAGTGCCGGTCGGCCGACTCCTGAAATTTTCGTTTTCGAGTTTCAGAACCGAAGTCTTCAAGCTAAAGCTAAGTACCCCATTGGGGAAACTTTTTCTTGCTCCTTACCGATGTCAGTAAAACTTAATTGCATTACTTGTGGGAAGCAAATACCTCATAAGGATTTTCATTTGTACTGTATTCCTTGCCTAGGCCCTGATCACAATGTGCCTTGCTGTTGGTTTTGTGCTAAATTTAACCAATGCACTGATTAATTCTAAAATGGCTGCTGACTAAGAAACACTGTCTTCTGTGTGCTCTTACTACTGCCAGAAAATCTACAAAAATCACCTGTTGCCGCAACATAAAAAAGTAAAAAAAAAGGATTTTTTCAAAACAAAGCTAATTATAGTCTTCTTACCTTTTAAAAGTGTTGCTGGATTTGCGACTCGGAAAGGTTGATATTTCTCCTCTTCCACCAAAGGTGTAATAGTACTCACAGCCACATGTGTTTAGGCTGGACAGCATTGCAAAGAATCTATGGAAGCACAAACAAATAAAGGAACGCAAAAGGGGGAAAAAACAAAAATCTGTTCAAGATGGAACAAATGGAGGCACAATCTTCAAAAACTAGATTATCACTAATTTCGTCTCCAGAAAAGGAAACCGCTTCCAAAAGGCAGAAAACAACCAAATCACAGCCCAAGGTCTCTAAGCAGCCCCGAAAAAATAAGGGTGAACATCCCTTCACAATTGAGGATCTCAAGGCAGCACTATCTCCACTTCAGTCAGAAATACAAACATTTTCCTCAAAGCTAACCCTTTTTGGCAATAACCTGGTACAAATCATTACCAGAATAGACCAAAATGAAGCAAAAATTTTGGATAATGAAATCAAAATACAGGAACTTCAAAAAACTGCTTCTACAAATGAAGCTTCTATAAAAGAAATGCAGCAAAAAATAATTGATCTGGAGGCTAGAACAAGGCGTAATCATATGCTGATTAGAGGAGTTCCCAAGAAGTTTGAACAATCACAACTGCCCACCATTGCAGAGGAAATTTTTGGACTCTTAATAGATAATAAAGATCTTGCACAAACATTCACAATCAAAAGAATACATAGGGCCTTGAGAAAATCACAAGCAATGGATATGCCCAGACAAATCTACACAAAGTTACTTAATGCTTCCCATGTCCAGTCAATCCTACAAGCTGCTAAATCTAAGAAGTTCGTGATCTGGAGAGGTTCAAAAATTACATTTGCACAGGACTTGCTGTTTCCTATTAAACAAGAAAGACAATCCCTCTTGCCATTTTGCAAGTTTCTTATAAATAAAACCATTAAATTTCAGATGAAATATCCAGCCATCTTATCATTCCAGCATAAAATGGTAACGTATTCTATAAAAAACCTGCAAGAATCTGAAACTACATTTCTTAAAGCATTTGGTGAAACTCCGACATCCTCCTAATAACAGTCAAACAGGAATACCTATGTGCCTCTCTTTTTAAACGAAGACTCAAACACACAATTCTCAATTAAGCATATAATCTTCTACATGCTTACAAGCCTTGGGATACTGTTCAAAACACAACAGATCGTATTATCAGTGGTAAAATCATCCCCTCAAATGCTTAGTATTAAACAAGGTACCTTTTTCTTATTTCTGGATGGACTCCGTCTCCCGAGGCCATGTCCAGGCTCCCGTCTCAACATTCGAATGGTAGGCCAAGAAATTGTGGGTCCCAATAATCCAGTGTCTCTTGTCCTCCAAGCGCAACAAGTTAACATGTCCTACAGGAATCCTCCTCCCTCTCCAATGCGCCGGCTTGTCCTGCGACTAATGAGCTTCACCGCAAAAATGGGACTTCCGCCTATCTGCCTGTACTCTCTAAACAGGAAAGTGCGAGTTCCGGTAACAGAGGAGAAGGAATAAGTTCTCGCTGCAAAAACTCCAGTTTGGACCGTAAGTCTTTCTTATGATCTAATGTGAACCTTGAAGTGAAAGTGAGACTTTCACACAGATGTATGCAATTCCCATATGTATCATTTTATTAAATAAACTGTTACGTGCAGCTTGAAATGTTCCTTGACTATACACAGCTCGTCTGGAGAAGACCTGTTACTGATGGGTATCTTTTAATGTCCAACACCAGTAAGTGCTCAGCTTTAAGTCTGCTGTACTTTCTGCAGAAGTGGAGATAGCTTTCAAGGCGACTTTGCTGTCACAAGTTACTTATGCACAAAAAAAGTTAAAGGTCATGTTTATAAGAAATATAAAAGAAAGCAGATATTGGCTTAAAAACTCCATTTAAAGTCTTACAGTGCATCAAAGCTAAAGTTTCAAACGCTAGACTGTCATAACTCTTTCCTTTCACCAATAAGAATGCTACATTACACACACATCCTGGCTATGCTCGCCACAGTCTTGAGATATTACTTTTATGTTGTACTTTTCTAATGTTTCATTAATTTCCTAATGTTTCCTATATTAGATATTCTGCAAGGAATAATACTACATCTCAATGTAACTTGAAAGATTATGCTTACTGTTTTTTTTTTGTTTGGTTGTTTTGTTTTCAAAATAATGGATGGTCTGAAAATTGATATTGTTTTCAAAAGACTATGACATTTAATTAAATTTAAGTGTAATATTTTTTTAAGTGAATTGATTCACTGCTGACTATTTTGAGACACGTAATTTTTGACAGATCATGTCATCACTGACTAAGCTGCAGAAATGCACATTTAACATGCTTTTCCGCAGCAGATGTGTGTTTTTCCTTCTGGTGTTTGATCCTCAATTGTTTGGTTCAGTTTTGCTCTGCTACGTTTGCACAATGCTGTGTATTTTCATATTTAATTTACAGAAATTCATGCAGTGCTGACTTGTACTACTTAATGATTAGTCTAAGATTGTAGTGTTTCACTAAAAGAACGAGACATACATTCATATCACTGGATTGGTAGGAAAGAGCCACGGTTGCTGTGGAAACGGAAAAGGACTCTATCATTGTGTTCTTTCTCATAAAATTGTGTTTTGTAAGCAGTGACATTTTATTCACAAACCCACTTCTACTTGTCTTGTCTTTCTCAACAGGATTTTGTAAGTAATGAGGCACAAGCATTAAAATGGAAAATACTCAATTGTGAAGTGAAGCTGCTGTAATGTGTTTTGAAAGCTGTACTTACTTAACCTTTGTCATAATGTTAAACAAAAAGATATGGCTGGTTAAAATAGGGAGTGTGATGTTAATTGCGATTTTTCTTTTCTTTGTACAGGTACTACTCCCCTACTGGTTACTTTTAGGGAAACTAGTCCTGGCATTTGTGAGTGATAAGACTATTATATATTTCTAAATGACTTATTGAAGATTCTAAGTAATAATAATTACCCTTCAGTCAGGCATGAAAAGGCACAGCACCCTCAGTTCAGGGGTGTAGCTAGGATTTTCAAATTTGTACCAACAGCTCTCAAACTGCTACCCCCCCTCTCCAGCCAAGCTACGGCCATTCTCGTAATTCACGGTTCGCTCTTTTAGTGTCGATGAAGAGGCATTCGCTGTAATGCCTCTTCAGTAATATAATATAAATTCACTCAAACTCGGTTCCTTGAATTGAAAAATAACCTGAAATGTCAGTTCTTATGCAGCATGGTAGTTGGGGTAGAGACTTTATGCTTTTGTTTTCTGTAACTAAGGTACAGGTTTTGAGCTTGAGTAAATGACTAACCACCTGCTACCACTAACTAGGATGTTTCATTCACACACACACCCCTACCTACCTCTTAGTGCAAGAAATATGGACAAAGCCTAAAATAAACAGGGACAGATATTAAATAATGTTCTCGTGAACTTAGAAAGTTGCTAGAATAACAGGATTTGTGCTAGTATGAATTTTTCTAAAGGACATGAAGTCTGAAGCTCAAATGTGTCATTATTTAGCAATTTCAGCCTTTAATGATTTTCTAGAAAATCACAAAATTTATGAGGAACAGACAAAAAATATGGGGCAAAAATCTGGACATTCTGCAAAATTTGGACAGTTGAGAGGTATGCTACCTACCACACACACACACACACACACACACACACACACAACCTCTCAACCTCTTACAGCAACAAACTCATAAATAAAACTGAGGCAAAGGCCCAAAAATAAGGACTTTTTTTAAATATTGCTCTTATAAACTTAGAAAGATAATAGAATAGTAGTAGGTCTTGCATCAGTGCGAATTTTCTGAAAGGTATGAAATCTGAAACTGAAATGTCTGCATTATTTTCTAACTTCAGTCTTTAACAATTTGCCACTAATTTGCCAGAAAACTGCAATTTTATGAAAAACGGACCAAAAATGTGATGCAAAAATATAAAATTGCCAGACAATACAGCTGGGAACCTGTCAAAGGAGGGACACCATTTTAATATGAGCACAGTTAACTTAGAGCAGCTGACAAAATTAGAGAATCTACATGCATTTCTGAAATAAAAGTAATGTATAACTCTGATCATTACAGTTATTTATAAAAGTAAAGTAAACCCTCTATGTTTTCTTCCAAAATTGATATTTTGTGGAGGGATCATTAGGGGAAGAGCAACATTTTGAGCCAAAATCAGGGACAGTTGAGGTTTGGCTATGCCTAATTCTATAAAGCAATTTGCATGTACCTCTCAACCTGTTAATGCAATAAATCTGGACAAGGCCAAATATATTGAGGGAACATATAAACAGTACTAAAATTGCTCTTGTATAAACTGGGACAGTTGATAGAACAGGTCTTATTTTAGCATGCATTTTTCTGAAGGTTATAAAGTCTGAAACTAGTGTGTCATTATTTAGTGACTTAATTCCTAAATCATTTGCCAGAAAACCACAAATTGAGGAACAAACCAAAAATAAGAAGCAAAAAATCTATTCATTCTTTGAAAATCTGGACAGCTGGGAGGTATAGTTCAGCTGGGGCTGTCTAAGTTTGCCGCCCTTCCCCCTCACAAAACCATGGTCGAATGGAGCCTCCCCCTGCAACCATTCCAATGATCCATTACTTTGCTATTTCACTCCATTTACCTTAAACACTAATGTGCATACTGATTTACTTCTATGATAATTTTAACTTCATTTGAAAGTTTTATTTTGCATTTTACAGCACAAACACTAAGACATCTGCTAAACAAACTTGGCATTAAAACTTCTCTGCCCTTGAAACTCACATTCTTTGAAACAACATTAAAACCCACATTCAAAGAAAAATACATTTTACCCGTGGCAGATAAAATTAATTCTGGGCTGCTTTTAAATCATAGGCCCCTTGCATATGAAACATACATGTGCTCTTTGATACACCTTCCTATTGCTTTGAACATTTTTCCAGTAAACAATGAAACAAAACTGCCCAATTCAGAACATTTCCATCATAAAAGTCTAGTCAAATTTCTACAGTCCACCATTATCAGTAAATAATATGCACAATCTCTGAAGTAGTAAAACAAGTCATCTAAATAATTCCATGTTAAATAAATCTAACTAATGAAGAGGTTGCTGCTAGCAATCACCTTTATATTTCATGACTTCACCGAAAAATAGTGTCTGATGCCCCTGAGGAATAAATTGCCTAAATTACATTAATAATAAGCTAGTAATATTGCAATAGGAAATGGATGGCAAACTGATAACAGGCTCATAGTTAGTGTCTTAACTTTCAGTACAGCAGCATTCACCCCTTATGAGAGTAGAACCAACAACCTTCTGCATTAAAAGCAAGTACACAACATTTTGTGCTACTAGCAATGTGAGCTGACTTAGCATAATCAGCACTAAACTTCTCTTCCCCTGCAGCTCTCAGTTCCTTGTAAAATCTACGCAATACTCTACTACATCTCAACTTCGCAGCACAAGAAATCTGGAAAAAGCCAAATTTATTGGGGTGGGTCAAAAGGGCAAATAACAGGAACACATTAAACATTGCTTGTATAATCTTGGAAAGCTGCTAGAATAAAATGCTGTGTTACCATCATACATTTTACTGCCAAGGTCACTGTGCAAAATAGAACAACATACCACTATGCCAAATCACCTGCTTTGTGAAAGAGAGAAAGACTGAAACTTAAATGGCTATCATTTAATGAATTCAGTTCTCACCATAGCTGTCAACCTCTTAGCACAAAACACCTGGACAAACCCAGTAATGAGGGAATACAGCCCTCAAACATATTCAGTGAATTCAGTTCTTGCCATAGCTGTCAACCTTAGCACAAAAAACCTGGACAAAGCAAATAACAGGGTATTACAGTTCCAAAAATAAGGACAAATTTCAAATAGTCATAAACTTAAAAAAATTGCTATAAAAAAGGTTGTGTTAGTATATATTTATTGCTAGAATAAAAGTTGTTTTACTATGTCACAAACACAGGGATAAGATGCAGACTCACACAGAAGGCACCCCAGCCAAGAATCAAACCAGAAAACCTACAGCTGTGAGGCAACAATACTGCCACTGCACCATCAAATATGTAAGGAAGTAAACATTCAGAAACCTGAAGTCTGACATTTAAATGCCTGTCAATTTGTTAATCAGGACAGTCTGACTTGGAACAAAAGAAAACACAATTCTCAGCAGAGGCCCAGGAAAAAATAATGCAGACATGTCTTTGTAACATGGGAGGACACAAAAGCAAACCCACACAAACACAGGGAGAAGATACAGACCCCCACACACAAAGAAGGCACCCCAGCCAAGAACCAAACCCAAGAACCTACAGCTGTGAGGCATCAATGCTACATTGCTACCACTGCACCATCAAATTTCAAGCATTGCAATATTTAAAACCCACAGATACATACAGATATTGATCAGATCAAATATGAGGCAAAAATCTGCAATTTTTTTACAAATGGTGGTGGGTAGGGAATTCAGGTCTTTAACACCTGCATACAAGGTACAGGGTTCAAGCCTGAGGTATTCCCTACCACACCACCATGAGTAATCACACCAGTACATCCCACCTGGGGCATTTTCACACACACACACACACACACACACACACACACACACACACACACACACACACACACACACACACACACTGTTGCAACTATATGTTTACAGTTCCAAAGGAAAAAAAAAGGACTTGCTTCTTTCTTTCTTTTTTTACTAATCAAAATCTGTGGAAAGAGTCACAGAAATGGGACCTTCGGCGCCTACATTTTAGGAGTGCCTGATCATAGACTTTATTTTTCTCTTCCAATTGAAGAGCTGAGGTAGGAGAGATTGGGTGTGTATCTCACTAGTGTGCCTACCATTAGGAGGGGAAGACTTTTTTTTCTCTTCAAATAAAAATCTGGGGAGGCGGGGTGGCAGTACAGACATTATCTCCAAGCCAGCTACACTTTTACCTCCAAAGACACTTGTAAATGGAGTTTTTATAAGACATGCCTTGATTTACTTTAATCAAAAGCCATTACACAATGTTTTAGGATCCTTTTCAAGTAGCATCTGTTAATATTCTTTGTTTTGTAAGGGAAATGTCATGTCAATGACATGCAGTGTCTGCAGAAAGAGACACAAAATGGAAAATAACACTACTAATATTTAAAGCATGAGGTATACGTATACCTACAGGTGGCTGAAGATGTACGTTGTGTTATGCAACGTATTTGCATATTTATTTATATTTATTTCCAACTTTTGACTGTGAAATTTCAACTGGGTATTAACTACTTTCCACAGAGGCCTGAAGAGAAAAGCTCCACAAGAAAGTAAACTTTAAACATTATGTCATCATAGAAAATTCACTCAGTATAATGTCAGTTATACACAATGCTACATAAAGCTAACTCCATATACAATACAATTAAAGCATGAACTGCCATCAAGTACTTTAATGAAACTTTTCTGTACCTGCTCAATAACCTTGTTCCTCTCAGGACCATAGGTTCATCGGTAGGGACTAGGCTATCTGCCCAAGGGCATTTATAAGCCTAGCCAGAATGTGTTGGCTTTCGCCTCCCTTTTAGATTAGTTTCCTGAGCCTCTGTCCAATAGGGCCACTGAAGTGATCCCAGGGGTAAATTTACGATTTCCCATCCACTCGTCAAGATTTCCCTTGAAGACAGTCAGTGAAGGGCTTTGCCTAACATAGATTGGGATTCTATTCCAGAGCGAGTGAAGTCTCTGGGACAGGCATCTATCCCTCCAGCATGTCCTATTTATTGTTGTGCTGAGGTTTAAATCCCTAGAGCTTGTGGCGCTAAGAAATTTGCTTTTCTTGAGGTGGAGCATGTCCATTAATTCCGGGTTAGACATGGCCTTGTACGTCAGGCAGAGATCACCTCTGAGTAGGTGGTAAGCAACCGAATAGAGCTGGAGTTTCTTTAGTCGAGCTGCAAAGGGCATCTGTTTAAGGCCCACACTCCTCTTGGTGAGGTACTTCTGTGGTCTTTCCAGCTGTTGCAGGTGTCAAGTAAGGTACATCCCAAATGGGGCATTGTACTCTATTATGGGCCTGATGAGCGATGAGTAAAGGGGCACAATAACCTCTTGATCTAGATGTGAACCCTTTTGTGATTAGGTGGGCTACATAGAAGGATTTTCTAACCACTTTTGGCAATGTGATTATCAAAGGAGAGGTTGCCATCTACTTGGGTCCCCAGATCCGTAATTACATCTTCCGTACTTAGTGGATTACCACCTATGTGGTAGTTCGTAGGCACTTTGTTTTTCCCAAAGGGGATGACTATGCACTTTTTGGCATTTAGCTTGAGGCCATGGTTCTGACACCAGGTATTCGTCTCTGTGAGACCCTTCTGGAGGATGTCTGTGTCAGCTGGAGAATCGATTATGGCCCCCAGTTTGCAATCATCTGCGAACTTGGTCAGCCATAGTCCTCCCGTGCTTGCCTGTACCTCAGCCAAAAGAGTTAAAGCTATAACTTCTCCCTGGCTATTTAAGGAAACATTCGTAATAGCTCACATAGGTCAGAAAATCAGAACCTGCTCAAAATCTACAAACCTTTATGGCCACCTGGACACTCTCTGCTATCCTGCTCTTTAGCTAAACTATGGAACTCTCTTCCTCCCTCCCTTAGAAATACTCATAACCACTCTAACTTTAAATCCCTCCTCTACTCCCACCCATCATCAAAGTGGGAATTGCCTTGCTCCTTCCTCACATAGGACCCTCCTATATTAAAACCCACCTTCCAACTCTGTGCATCATCTCTGCACTCACATCATTTGCCCTCCTACTCCTCCTTAACCTCCACATTTTGCTCATAGTTTATTTCCAACAATTTCCCATCCTCAATTGTAATTCACTGTTAATGACCCTTAGAATATTCTGTTACTAGATTTTTATTACAATTACTGTGGAATGTAAAATTTCAGCTGTAATTTACTGTTAATGACTCTTAGGCTGTACAGTTGCTAGATTTTATTATTATTAAAGAAAGTAGATTTTTTTACTGTAGAATGCAGCATAAAGCTGTATGACTTCTTTGCTTTGTATGTGTATAGGCTAATATGTTTGACATTGTTACTGGAGCTTTTCTCCCCAGGCCTCCACTGAAAAAGGGCTCTTTTTATGCCCAGTGGACTTCCCCAGTCATCAAACTGAAATAAATATAAAATAAATAAATACTTAATCTGTTTGTGTGACTCTTTAGAAAAAAAAATAATGAAACTGTATGGCAATGCCAAGTCTGGAAAACAAACAACAAATGGATACACCAAGATGGAATCAAAAATTCAAGCAACAGTCCACATCAAGAATCAGGCAAAGGAGAATGTACTTCAGTTTTTGATGGTTACTGCAGAAAGTGCAGTACCAAGATGTTGATTTTTAAATCTGTTCTCTGTACACATTTAATATCAGCACTCTGTTGTTTCCAAATAATATATTAATGAATGTTCTCAACAAAAACTGAACTCTGCAGCCACATTTGCATTCTTGAGGTACAGTGGTAATTACAGAAAATAGTACAAATGAGAAAATGTAAAATTCAGAGAGAGAAGAATAATGAACCTATGCAGTACTGTGTGAATATGCTAATTCGTATAGCCAGGCACAAGACAGACTGTAATCTATGCAAGCTGTGTGCTGCTTGGACTTTTCAGTGTACCTCTTAGAACAATTTGTCTATAATCTTTGCAAAATATTTACTCCTGCGTAACACATGAAAACTATCACCAGAAGATTAAATAGTTTAATCAGATATGGAATAATGAGAAGTGGGGGGTGAGGGGGTGTTGCACCTCTGCGTATATCACAAAAATATCTGTTCGTCAAGCAGTCAGATAAGCATGTCCAGTAATACAGTACATCTACATTTACTGTAATCTTTTCAAACTGCAAAACCATTGTCTATAGCAGCATTTATTATCAGAAGTGTTAAACGCACCACTAGTGTAATATTTCACACTGAAGAAGATGTGTATATGAAACACAGTTTGCTGACCACACCTTATTTATCATTCTCTGTATTCAAACTCTAAATCCTTATTTGATAATCAGTTTTAAAGACACGATGCAATACTGACCCAAACTACTTGGCAGGACACATACCGTGAGACCAGCTCCACTTCATAGTACTCACCAACCCTCCATGAAGTGAGACCAGCTCAGCTCGGGAATCCTCCTCCCACTCGGACCAACATAACGAATCCTTAATCCTTAATCCTCCTGTTCGGAAAGCATTTGGAGCTCCCAACGTGCAGTAAAGTGCGAAAAAAGAAAGTTTAAAATGCTACCCGCTCGGAAAGCATTTGGGGCTCCATTCCGACTGGCTGTCTAAAGCGCGCTGACGTCATTGTGCAGTAAAGAGCGAAGGAAAAGAAATTTAAAATGCTACCCCCCCTTCTACATACGTTGTACTGAAATCAGTACAGTGCTAAGCCTCCCGACGTCCCTGCCTCAGTTGTTAAATTTATCATATTTTATTGTTTAAAATAGATAATTAAGATGTATAATTATTGTTTGGTTCCAAGTGCAAGGCCCCACTAGGAGCCAAGCCTTTACAAAGACAACAAAAAGCAGTGGTCTAAAGCTCCACCTGTTAAATATAAAGGAAAGGAGCCCCATTATGTCTTGACAGCTGGAGGCAATCTCACCTCTAAAATACATTGCCTAAACCCTAATAAAGCATTTTATGAGTTTCAGCTGTATTTTCAGGTTAGGTACTTTAGGGTGACTTTGCTGTACGGTCCTAAGGGGATAGGCACAGTCAAATACTTTTCTAATGTCAAGCAAAATCCTTTTTGTCAGAACCAACTACATATGCTGATGTATACTATAAGCCAAAAAGTCATTTTACTATTGTTATCTTAGAGCAAGAAGCACGAGTGTGTGTAGTAAGTTGGATTTTGGAATGTTGAGAATTTTTTGTAAAGTAGTTAATTTTGTAAATAGTTTCTTCTTACCTCTTTCAGATATTTGTAGAATGTGGTTTAAGCACGGGGAGTGATCTGAGAGAGGCGGCTGTCACTTTACCCTACCTTTGTCCTAAACTTACCTCAAATAAGGGAAACAATCTTGTCTGCTATTAATCCAACTTCCTATCTAGGCTAACAACCCATTTGCTTGTAAATTTTTCTAACTCTAATAATAATAATCTGACTCCTTCATCCCACTAATTACTTGGCTAAATGTTATTGATAGACTTATGGAATATAAAAGGGTTACAAAATAATAGAAAAAGAGTCTAGTTTTACATTTAATCCAAAAATCTACTTTTGAAATTACTCTTATCCAGGAAACTCACATGACAACAGCTCAATGGGCAAATGATATTTGAAAGAAATGGATAGAACAAATTATAGCGGCTGGTGACAGCACGGTCCCCAAGGGGGTAGCAATAATAGTTAAAAAAATCTTTCAAAGGATCAGTTATAACCTCTGGCTGGGACCCAAATGGGAGATGGTGTTACCTAACATGTTCTTACAAAAAAATAAATACTTATATTAAATGTCTATGGTTCCTGTATACACCATTCATCATTCCTATACGAAATCTATTCGCTCATTGAAAAATTCAACAATCATCTACTGATCCTTGGAGGTGACTGGAATATTATAATCAGGCCTGAATTAGACAAACTGAAAACCAATAAACAGCCCATAAGTACTACTAACACTATAAGAGACATGATGGAAGATTTCAACTTGTTTGATCTTTTAGAACACTTTAGAAAAGACCCCGAGATTAGTAACTACACATTCTTCTCAGCTTACCATAAATCCTGGTCCAGGATAGACTTCTTTTTAATCTCAACAATTTTTGCTTCCTATAAAATAATGTATAGCAGTGACCCCAGAACTATTTCTGACCATGCCAAAATTAACCTACACCTAAATATCTGTAAACATAACCATGAGAATCACATCCCTACAAACTGGTCCCTTAATCCAAACCTCATGAACAACATGACTCTCCATAGAGAAATTCAAGAGTTCCTGTGACAGACAATTACCTCTTTTAAAATGTCCGATATACCTCTAGATGTTCAATGGGCGGCTGCCAAAGCTACCTTAAGTGGTACTCTTATCCAAAAGTCCTCTCTCATTAAAAAACAATCTAAATCCCACACCATGGTGCTAGAAACTGAACTAAAAAACTAGAATCAGAACTCCAAACCAAGTTCTCTCCTGATATTGAGAAACAAATATCCACCATTCAAAAACAGCTTCACGAATTACACCTAAGTCATTACTCACTTATGGAATCCAGACTTATCCATAAGTATGCTGAATGGGTGCAAACGCCCTTGAAGATCCTGGCTAGGATTATAAATATCAGACCCCCATTTACCACAATAAAACATATTATTCATAAGGGTCTCTCCTTTTTCACAGATAAGGAAATCATCCAGGTCTTTCAGGAAGTATAAGAGGAAATGTATGGACCCCACACACTTGAATCAGAAGGCCTGCAGGACTCTTTCCTAAATGAATTACAATTTCCAACAGTAAGCGGTACTCACATTAAATTACTTAAGGCACCTATAACCAGGAATGAAATCTCATTGGCCATAAACAAGCTGAAACCAGGCAAAGCCCTAGGACAAGATGGTTATGTGTCAGAATTTTACAAATCCTTTATGCAAATGCTTGCCTCCATGCTACTTAAAGTTTATAATCACATTATTCAGTTTGGTATATCCGATCTTTATCTCAACAATTCCAAGACCATTTTTATAGAAAAATCAAATGATAACCTCGGCACAAATGACTACTGTCCAATTGCCTTAATTAACATTGACATAAAGATTCTATCATCTATCTTAGCAAATAGACAAAAAAGTGTATTACCACATATTATATCCCATGACCAATTGGGTTTCATGAACAATAGGCATGTTTGGGATAATACTCTAACCACTGAAGCCATAACCTATATAACAAAATACGACAAATACCCCAAATATGCACTATCTGTCAATGCCCAAAAAGCTTTTGATTGGGTAAACTTAAACTTCCTCTTTAAAACCTTGAAACACTTCTCCATCCCTGATGAATTTATCAGAATGGTTACAACCCTTTAAGGCCTTCACTACCCTCAATATAAACAAAAAAAATTCCAAACCAATTCAGATTATAAACGGTACAAGACAGGGTTGTCCACTCTCACCCTACCTATTTAATATCTATCTTGAAGTATTATTGCAAGAACCAAGTCAGAAAACATTCCACCATTCAATCTACTTATATAAAATGCAAGTAAAATATACCGCCTTTGCAGATGATTTAAACATCTATTTAGAACTTCCCTCTATGGAACTTGAGAAAATTCTAAGCTCTATAGACAAATTTTCACAAATCTCAAACTACGCCATCAATCCTAACAAATCAATAATCTTCCCGCTAAACCCCTTTGGTCACAAAGTATTCTTTATACCAGAAACAACAATCAAAGTTAATTACTCCCTAAAATATTTGGGTATAACCTTTGCCCATCCCCCAACAAGAGCTAATCAATGGTAATTTGTACAAAACATGGTCTAAAGTCATTGAAGATCTCACAAGATGGAAGAGTCTAAACCTATCCCTCCTCTCAAAAGTAGCTATTATAAAAATTAATATTCTCCCCAAACTTCTTTTTCACTTCTTCGCCTTTAATCAAAACATTCCAAACACTTTTTTCTCGAAAATAAATGCTACACTGGAGAAATTTATTTGGCACCCTAAAAATGTAAGAATCAGCTACATCAAACTTACACTTCCCAAAGATAGAGGAGGTCTGGCGTTGGCCCTACCAGACTTTCTAACATATTACCATATAATAAATGCCAGTCGCACTGTACACATTGCTAACTTCCAACAATCAAAGGAGGACTGGAACCCCTTATGGATAAAAATCTACAATGCTCATATAAAGGTGTCCAACCTCAATCATCTTTCTTAACACTAAAACTCTCAAAGAACATAAAATTCACCCTTTTATTAATAAAAAAATATCAGTAGGGTCCAAAACCTGATAACATCCCTTGGTTTGCATCACTCTCTAAGGATGGCCCCAACCAATCCATCTTAATCCAAATTTTAAATTTGGTAACAGCATGTTAAATCTTGACAGTTCATAGATAGGTACTAGGCTATCGGCCCTAGGGCCCATACAAGCCTAGCCAAAAAATGTACCCTGGCTTTCGCCACCCAAGAAAATTATTTTCCTGTGCCCCTGTCGAGCAGAGCCACAGAAGTGATCCCCGGGGTGAATTTCCCATTTTTCATCCAATCATCAAGATTTTTCTTGAAGTGTGCTAATGAGGAGCTCTGTTTGACATGGGTAGTCTGTTCCAGAGTATGGGAAGTCTCTGGGACAGGAATCTATCCCTCCAGCATGTTCTGTTTATTGTGGTGATAAGGTTTAGGTCCCTAGAGCATGTAGCTCGGAGGGATTGGGATTTCTTTAAACAGCCCTGGGTTTGACATAGCTTTGTATGTTAGGCAGAGATTGCCCCTGAGTAGGTGATATGCGATGGAGTAAAGCTGTAGTTTTTTGAGACTGTCTGCATTGGGCATCTGTTTGAGGCCAGTAATCCTCTTTGTGAGGTATTTCTGTGGTCTTTCCAGTTGTTGTAGATGTCTTGTGAGGTACATACCAAAAGGGGCGTTGTACTCTATAATGGGTCTGAGTGATGAGTAGAGGGGAACAATTACCTCTTTTTTTCTGCATGAGAATCCTTTTGTGATGAGATGAGCCATGTAGAAGGATTTCTTGACCACTGTGGCGATGTGATTATCAAAGGAGAGACTACTGTCCACCTGAGTCCCAAGGTCTCATCACATTTTTGGCATTAAGTAGACTACCAGCTATGTGGTAGTTCATGGGTACAGAGTTTTTACCAAAGGGGATGACAATACACTTTTTGGCATTGAGCTTCAGGCCATGGCTTTGACACCAGGTATCTGTCTCAGTGAGGCCCTTTTGTAGTTTGTCCACATCGTTAGGAGTTTTGATTATGGCTCCTAGTTTGCAGTCATCTGCAAACTTTGTTAGCCAAAGACCTTCTATGCTGGCCTGCACTTCAAAGAAGTAGATACCAAACAGGAGAGGGCCCAGGACTGAACCCTGTGGTACTCCAGTTGTCACTGGTCTGATGCCGGATTTGGAATCCACTCCTTTCACAGTGTGGGTTCTGTCCGTGAGCCAGTTGGCAACCCATTTTGTGACATAGGGATTTATACCTAGTTTAGTGAGCTTATTTATAATTCCAGAGTGGGGGATGGTGTCGAAAGCCTTGGCGAGATCTAGATAAGCTGTGTGAACCATTTTACCCTCATCTATGGCTTTGGTGACTGCTTCAAAGAAGTCAGGTTTAGGAGACATGATCTGCCTTTTACAAATCCAAACTGGGTAGGGTCCAGAGTTTGGAGATTACCAATGACTTTGTTTATGAGTTTCACAATGATACATTCCATGGCCTTGCAGACCAGGCATGTCAGACTAATGGGGCAGTAGTTCCCGGGGTCCGTAGTGGCTCCCCCTTTGTGGAGTATGATAACCGTCATGGTGTGCCATTCAGTGAGTACAAAGCCTGAGGTGAGGCTATGATTGAACATGGTACTTAGGTAGGGTGCCAGTTCATTCTGTAGTTCTTGTAGAACGCAGCCTGGGATATTGTCAGGTCCCATGGATGCTATATTCTTGGCTTTGGAGAGTGTGTTTTTTACCTGTGCAGCCGTGATTATAGGAACTTTGCATTCTTCTGGTATAGAGATGGGCCCTCTAGGGGGTGAGAGGAGGGTAAAGTTACCACTGAAATTATCTGCTAGGATGTTGGCAATATCAGTTGGTTCTGTATATTTAGTGCCATTGTGCTGTAACTCAGGGCAGATCTGAGTGTTCCCATTTAGATTCTTGACATAGCTATAGAATGCTTTGTGGTTGTCTTTAGAGTCCATGGCAATTTTGTTTTCGTAACTAGCTTTGGAGGATTTTATGAGGGATCTCAGCTTCTTACTGAGGTTGACCAAGGAGTTCCTCCAGTTATGGGATTTTACTCTTTTTTGCAACAGTTTCTTTCTTCTGTTGTAGAGTTTGTTTATGGCAGGGGACCACCAGATTGGCTTCCTTTTTTTGGAGGATAACATCTTGGTTCTATTAGGGATAGCATGATCCATGCACTCGTGTAAGTGCTTATAAAGTGCATTTGTGTAGGATTCGGCAGTCATACCTCTATTGTCCGTCTGCATGGGTATCATGAAGTTTGCCACTTCTGTCTTAAGTGTGAAGTTGGCTTTTTAGAAGTTTTTTACAATGGTTTCCCTAATTGGGGCTGGGGGTGGGATGTGGATGTCTAGGCTGATTAGCTTGTAGTCGGATCTGACCAATGAGGAATTGACCTCTGGTGTGGAACACCAGTTTCCCATGTTGGTAATGACCAGCCCCTGGTGGGGGTGTGAATAAGATGATCCAAGGCATTGGAATTTATGAATTCTAGAAAACATTGAGCAAAAGAGTTGGTACATGAGTGGTTTTCCCAGTTAATGGTGGGGTAGTTGAAATCGTTACCCTCTCATTCAGAACTGTACAGTATGGGACTTCTATACAGTCAAAGACCTACCATTTAATGACACCATATCCTCTTTGGCAGTCAATAAAAAATACTACATAATCATTAAACAAATACTATACCTAATATCTCTGGTAACCGACATGATGTCAGTTTCCCTCCCCGGAATGCCAACTTTACCAGACACTAATAACCCAACTTCTATCAAGGACTAAAATGCTTTCCAGTGTCTATAGACTAGTAACAAAAATAAATCACCAAGACAATATATTATTCTCTAAGTACTGGGATGGACAAAACAGGGAAATAACACTTAGCCAAAAACTCAATGCAATTGATGCAACAATAAAATTAACACCCTTCAAAAAACTAATCTATACCCAGCTCATGATAAACAATAGCCCCTATCACACACCACCATTCCTAAATAAAATTAACCCAAGCACCTCACTTATATGCCCAACATGCCCTAATTCAGTGGCAGACATATTCCACATTTTCTGGTCCTGTAAAAACATGTACAAACGTTGGTGCTCCTTAAGAGCACGACTGGAGAAAATGGGATCTATGAAGTCAACCCTATCCTGGGAAATGGCATTATTAAATATTTATCCAGGTTCATTTAAGCCTGAAACTAAACATATTATTGTGACATTATGTGCTCTTCTCAAAACTTGCATTACATTAAACTGGCTAGACAGATCCAAAATGTTTTGGAAGGACTTCCAGTCGATGGCTGTTAAATATGTTTTGGTAAGTAAACTAAAGACAACAAGCAAAAAGAAAATAAGTTATTTTCAAAAATATTGGAATAACCTTCTAGATGCTCTTAATCAACATCATCCCTAGGTAGACCTCCATCCTCCCCTTTATTCCTTTGGACCTCCTCTTATTCCCCTTGTCTCTAATACCCCTATTTCATTTGGTATGTTAATTCCATGGCAAATACTTTTCCTCTTTAATTTTTGCCTCCACCATAACCCTTGAATGATCACAAACAGAATAACCCCCTACAATATATTTTCCTACCCTTGTGTAAGCACTAACATCTAGCTTCCTTATACTAACACCCATTCATTCAGTGACAGTTGTGTGTATATATTGTATATAGTTAAATCAAACAGGTTTTAGGCGTTCTGATACACTTCACACCTGCATAATAAATACCTGTCAATAAATTTGCTACCTCTCTGTCTGTTAATCTCCTAATCACTTGTATAATGAAGGCTAATATTTCTTCTTGTTATATAGGACTGATTGTACTTGTGCCTAAGCAGGTTGTATGAAGTATATTCACTTATTTGTTTTGAACCTATTTGCATTGTGTGACTTGTTATTGATTCTGTATTTGTGTCTAAAAATGCTAGTAAAAATCAGATTGCAAAAAAAAATTAATTTAACCAACGCACTATTAAGCATCGGTATATTTTTGCTTCAAGATTAAACTACCCTGAAATGTCATCAGTTAGCAATCCAACTACTGGAGTTCAAAAAAATGCAAGGAAAAAGGCAGAGACAGACCACTGAGGTCCAAAACCGATGAAGCTTCTCTTAAGCCAGTTGCCGGTTCGCCGGTACTCAGTGAGGCACTTTTGCAGCCCCTGATACCCGCTACTTTTGAGTCGCAGGCCTCTACTGAGACCCATTCGGAGTCCAGTATGCCGCGAGATTCTGTAAGTATTGAACCTGCAGATGTGTCTCCCTTGGATGGGTCTGGAGCTGCTGAGCAGGCACTGGCTTCTGAGGGTGTTTTCACACCTCAACATTTGTATATTAAACCGACTCCATCATCAAAAACAAGGCCAAAACCAACCTCTATTTCTAAAAAAAATTATGCATGAGCATTGTGCTCAGGCCCCTATGCCTAAAAAACAAATGATCAAAATGGCTGAGGATTTAATTACCTTGATCAGGGGTTCCCAACCCCCCCCCTCACTAAGAGGCCTAGGCAAGGCACTGATTATGAATCTTCAGATCAGGAATTTTCTATTCCACCTTATGAGGACTCGGATGCAGAGGAATCCATCCCTTCTGCTTCTCCTCCTGAGGATTACTCTTTTGGAGAGACTTTGCATAATTTAAGGGGACTTCTCAGAATCAAAAAAGTGGCTTAGGGATTTTCTTCTTCTTCTTCTTCCTCAGCATAGGCCTTTGGCAATACCGCCTGTATTAGACATTGTTGATGTGTTCTCAGAATCAAGCATGGCTCCTGATTCTCTGCCTCCATCTCCTAGTAAGCCAGACAGATATTACAGAGTTCCTGACTCCCACAAATTTCTTTTCAAAAATCCTGCTGCTGACCCTGAGACTATTTTTCAGGGTCCCAAGGGTGTTAAGGCTTCTACAGCCAAAGAATCCTACCCCTTCTGATAGAGATTCCAGGGTGCTGGACAGATGGGGAAAGAAGGTTTATACATCTGCAACCTTGGCAATCGGGGCTTTAAACTCCCAGTTTCATATGCTTAAATATCAACAGCATGTTATGGGCTTACTGAAACAGAAAATTATGTTGATTTCTGATTGTGTGTAAAATAGAGTTACAGGATTTATTGCATTCAGCAGAACAGGTTGGAAAGCATACTTTACAATGTGGTTTTGATTCCTTGGAGGCCGCTTCTAGGGCCGCCATAACTGGATCTGTGATAAGAAGGCATGCCTGGCTCAAGGAGCAAAATCTGCCTGATCATGTTAAAGCTAAATTGCTGGATGCCCCTTTACAGCATGACAGTCTGTCTAGTAATAAGGCAGAAGAGGTTTTAAAGAAAATGGAAGAAATCTAAATCTATGTAAACTGTAAAAGAATTCTTGCAAGTGCAGCCACCCAGGTTCAGTAGGCACTGGCCTGCTAAGAATTGGTCCTTTCCTGTGTCCAACAGAGCCACTCACAGCAAACCCAGGTGCTCCAAAGGCTCCAGATATCAATCACAAGGATATTACAGGTCAAAGCAATGGGGTGCCTCCACCTCCAAATCAGCAGGTAACAAAGCACAACCCTACAGTAAACAGTCTCAATGACTTTTCTCTGCCATCTCCAAGTACTTATCTTTTGGCAGCCCCCTTGTGGGAAAAACAAGCACTTCATGCTCAAAATTGGCATTTAATTACCCAGGACAAGTGGGTATTAAATGTAGTATCCCAGGGGTACAGATTTCATTTCCACGTGTTGCCAATTCCAAATGGATGGCCAAATCTGCCACCAAATCAGCGGACAGAGGCCCAGAAACAAGTCATGTCCCTCATGGATATGGGGGCTATTCAACCAGTACCAGAAAAGGAAAAAGGACAAGGATTTTATTCAAGACTTTTCCTGGTACCCAGAAAAGACAAATCATGGCATCCAATTCTGGACTTATCAATTCTAAACACGTTCCTGGACATTCCAAAATTCAAAATGCTGACTTTACAACATCTACTGCCTATGCTAGGCAATAATGCCTGGTTGGTAACTCTAGACTTAAGAGGCATTTTATATTTGTGCAAACTTTTTATATCAATTTTTTACATCAATTTGTTACATGATTTTATACGAATATAAACATTTATTGAAGTTACAGAATTTATTGTAGCTTATGTGAATGGTTTCATTTTCACAAGCTGATTTTTTTTATTAGCAGAATTAATTGTTTAATTGTTTGATTAATCATCTATGAGTGTGTGTATATAAGTCAAGTTTTTAGTTCAGTTTTATCATGGTCTGAAGAAGCTGTAAAGCGAAAGCGCTCAACTCCTTGTTATTAATAAAAAGAAGTTTTATTTATCATTCTACAACATTTTTTTTTTAAAAAGAAACTGATTTCGTTGGAGTACTGGTCTGAAAAGACATTTGCAGCACAGTTTATGTTTGCGACTTAAAAACAACCTCACTTTTTTTGGAAAAGAAACTGTTCTTGTTGGGATATTGGTCTGAACAGACATTTGCAGCACAGTTTATGCTTGCGACTTAAAACTGCCTGGGTGAGTCTTGCACAGTACTCGTTTACATTCACAGTTCATGATATTTTTATTGGAACTGTGCAGGCACCTTTGCTCTACCGTGGTGTTTTTTGTTATTATCTGTATATATGAAATTTAACATCTCTGTGTGAGAAATACTTAACTCTCAGACTTTTGCAGATCTTGGAAGTCGTAAAACAATAAAATACTTTTACATTTGAAACCTAGTAATTACTTCTGTCCAAGACAATACACAAAAACTTCTAGCTCTAGATATGGTGTCTGCTACTGAATTGAAACTGAGAAAGAACATCTTGGCCCAGCTATGAAGTACTTAAACACAACTATTCTTTAGTTTTGCAGGTTAATCTTCTATGTTCCAGCAGGGTACACTGTGGATACATCTTAGCTCAGTACATAACATACAGTTTTGTTTAAATCACATCAATAGTCACAAATGACATAGAATTATTTACAAAATTCCAGATAGCTGGGCTGGCAGCATGACATGCCATCGGTAGAGTTATGATAGTTCACAGGATCAGCATGATTTATCTGCTGCCAAGTCCCTGACTGTCACCAATGTGGGGGAAAAGAATGGGCTAACTTTTGCAAGTCAAGGAAAAAATGACCTAGAGAGCTTTCAGCAAGACTAGTGAATTTGGCCATTTCCTCTAAAGAAGAAATAATGGTCCAGTTGGGTGCAGAAAGGTGAGCCACTTTGATGTTGCAAACCCCAAGTGGCTGGGACCCCAAGAGGCTAGAGAAGTTAAGACAATATTGGAAAGTTATAGAAATGGTTGAATAATTAAAACAGCTATGTAGAGAGATCAAGAAATAAAGTAAAACCACTCAAGAGCAGCAACTAGATGAAAGAGGTGTGCAGAGCAGACTACCAGCAAAAATCCAGGTTTATTTAGGCGCTTTTTGTCAAGTTTCAAACTTTATCAGAATAAAATCACATGATCATGACAAACATATATACACCACCTAACCATTGGTCAATGTAATTACATAATTTCCTCTAAAACAGACATTATACAAAGTTAATAAAAAATGTTAAAACTTGATATTCTTGCAACAAATACAACTGATAAACCTATAAAAAGTACATCAATTTTAATTTTAAAACAGAACTCAAGGAAATTCTGTCATTAAGACCTGGTACTTGGCAGGTATTAGTTTTAATCTGACATGTCAATTCCTTAAATTCTGGCCATTCATCCATTGGTCCTCCTCTTGCTCCAAAATCAGTATGGTTTATGCCCCCAAACTTAAAAGTGTGTGTGGGGAATGCACAAATGTGCTTGTACAAAGCACTGTTCATTTTTATTCCTGATGTCCTACAGGTGTTGATACACCCTTTGCCTCAGTGCTCTTTTGGTCTTACCAATATAGAAACTGTTGCATAGGTCACACACTGTGACATACACCACCCCCTTTGAGTAACAGGAGTATCTCTTCCTAGGTTTTACCATACCATAACCAGTGATTTTGATGGCCTCACCTTGAAACATGGCTGGACACTGTTTACACCTCCCGCATTTGTAGCAACCACCCAGTGTGGGTGCACAAGAGTCTCTTTCTAATAGGCCCTTTAAACTAACTTCCCTCTTGTAAACTATAGTAGGCTTGTTTCCTACTACTGAGTGAACATCATTGTCAATAGTGAACATGTCCCATAATCTACATATGATGATCCTGATATCGTAGAAGTCAACACTAAAAGGAAGAATAAAAGCTCTTGAGAAACAATCTTGTCTCCAAGTCTGGGTTGCTCCAGTAGGGCCACTCTCAAAGGACAATAAGCAAAAAAAGTCCCGTGGTCCCTTTTTCTAATCACCTCATTGGCAATGTCCTGAACAAAATTGCTAGGGTAACCCCTTTCAGTCAGCATGGTTTTTTTTAACTTAGCGCGCACACACACACACACACACACACAAAAATCGTCCAGTCCTGATACCATTTTAGCTAATCTAACATACAGACCCTTAACTAGGGCTCTTTTTTTGGTGCACCGGGTGCCAGCTATCAAAATACAATAGTGAGTTTGAATATGTTGGTTTCCTATACAAATGAGAAGTGAAAGCCTTGTTTACATAGTCTTTTTTGACTGTTACATCCAGAAATGTAGAGAGTTCACATATGTATGAATACTTTTTTATACAACATGGTCTATAATGTGAATTGTATTTAAAGAAAATTATAAAAAAAAAGTTTAGGAAAAAGAGGGAGTGGAACAAAAGGAAGAAAAATGTGAATTTTCAGTTTCTGATTTACTGCAGAGTATTCAAGAAAGAAAGAAAGAAGGAAGGTGAAGTTTATGAACAAGAAAGAATAAAGGTTTTGTTGAACAGTCAGAAGTATTATTTGACAGTTTAAAAAGCATAATGAACAAATGATAACAGAAGTTGAAAATGTAGCAGAAGAGATATTTTACAAGTAAGAACAGATAATGTGGTGCATAATTGAGTAAGAGCTATGTATGTAAGATACAAAAGGCAACTGAACTGGATGTAAATCTATTAGACATTTCCAAAAGAAGAGTTAGACAAAGAAGTGACTGTAGCAGATGTAGGGTCTTTGTTAAAAGGCATACATGAAAACCACTTTTAGGGCAGGCTGGAAAAGGATATTTTTATGAGTAGATGGAGAACAATGATGTATTATGCAAGTACTTTTTCATGAATTAAGAGATGGAAGATAGGATGTGATATACAATACATATGGGTTTATAGGTGATTACTAGGCTAAGAGCCTTTACAAGCCTAGCTGATCATACCCAGGATATGACAATATTGTATCTTAATCCCCCAGATATGGGATGGAGTAGTATCAGGTAGTGGGTCTTTTGGGTGTTGGAACCCTAAGTCGTTTTACAGACTGCCTCTATCCGTAAAGGACATGGGAAGTATCCCAGGAGTGAATGTACGGTTCCCCATCCATTTATCCAAATTATTTTTAATAGAGTGAGGGACACGCTTTGTTTTATGAAGATGGGACGTTTATTCCATAGACAAGGTAATCTTTGTGATACGGATCCCTCTCTCTCCATCAAGTTCTGTTTGAGTCACAAATGGCATTCAGGTTCATGGAATGCATAACCATTGTATAATGTTTCTTGCATATATGTAATATTTTTAGCACAGCTGGATTAGAGAATGCCTTGCAGGTCAGGCATAAGAAGTCACCTCTCAATAAATGATACAAGATGGAGTAAAGGCATAAGACCTTTAGTTGGTCTGCATAAGACATGCATCTTAGGCTTTGTATTTTTTTTTACTGAGAAACCTCTGGGGCTGCTCCTAAGTTCCTTGTTAGGTACATGCAGAAGGGAGTGTTGTACTCTGTTATGAACCTGTTGAGGGCTGAGTACAATGGCACTATGATTTCCTTTGATCTTGATGCCATACCTTTACTTATAGGTTGAGCCACACAGAAGGATTTCCTCACTACTGTAGCTACCTAGTGGTCAAAGTTTAGGTCACCACCTATCTGTGTTCCTAGGTCTCTCACCAGTGGGTCTATACCTTCAGGGGTGTACTAACAATATTATAATTTGCAGGGATATCTGATTTATCAAAGGGTATTGTGAGAAAGGGAAATACTGCCAGCCCAGCTATCTGGAATTTTGTAAATAATTTTATGTCACTTGTGAATATTGATATGATTTATACAGAAGTGTGTGTAAAAGTACTGAGCTAAAATGTAACCACAGCATGTCCTATCGGAATAGAACAGGAATGTACTTGCACTATTGTGACTGTTTAGATGTATATGTTTAATGGAAACTGGAACACAGGAGGTTAACCTGAAAAAAATTCAGAGAAAATAGTTGGAATTAAATTGTTTCATAACCATGTAATAAAAGAGATGATGTTATGCTCTCCCATCTCGCCTTCATTCTTGATGGTTGGGTTTGAAGCCAATCCTCGGCTCCAACTCGGCCACATACCAAAGCTCGAGAACTTCCACTGGCTCAAGGCTACAACCTATCCCAAGATGCCTAGCGACTATTCCCCAGATCTTGTTTGCTGCTTGAAGCATTGGGATTGTCTTCGCTGGCTCAGGCTAGTTACTACTTTTATTATACATTTTTCTAATCTCTTTTTTGGCAAAAATTGTTAGAGATTCTTAATACCTTTCCTTGTTGAGTGCTATTCTGGTAATATTATTTCTTTACTTGGTGTGTTTTTCAGCTGTTTCCCTTTTTTCTTCTCGTATCCCATTAAAGAATCTGTTTAAATTACAGGATTCCTTTTAAATTGCAGGATTCCTTTCTCTTCAGCCCGCTTCTCCTCAGGTTGGAGGAGACTGTCGTTTAACTTAGAGATGTCTCTTCCAACCCTCTCTTTTCTCCTTGTTTAAAAAAAAAAACTCTTGCCTTTCTCCCTTGCCTTCTGACTTGCTTAATATTACTATTGATATTGTAGTTGTTTTGTTTTTGGTCTCTTTAACATAACGTTAAGAGTCTGCCAAGGAATCAAGATGATCTGGGCTTAAAAAGTGTGATTAATGCACCCAGAAAATGTCATTAATGGACGGACACACAAGTTGTGTGTATTGTCTAGGAGCAGTCCACCTGCAGGATTCCTGCTCCATTTGCCATGGGTTTAGTGGGAGGGTCCTGCAGGAGAGGAAGAATAAACTTATTTTAAGAGGTTTATTGAAAGGGCCTTTTGAAATAATGGGAGAAGGTAATCGGGCCTCAAAATATGACAAGCAAAAAAAGTCAGCTTCATCAGCTCCAGCTTCTGAGCAGTTAAGCAGTCAAGAAAAGCAAGTACCTTCGGAACCGAAGATTATTGGTTCCGACAAACCTGGCCTCTCCTCAGTTCCATCTGGGTCCTTGGAACTGGCATGGAGCCCAAAAAGGAGTTGGTCACTATCATTGGAACCAGTATGTTCAGTGCCACAGTCTCCTTTGTTACAGTTCATGGCAGGTGGTCACAGGACATCGACCCATTCCTCTCAGTCCTCCAGAAGTTTATTGGATGATGACATGGAGCAGGTGGTGAAGAGGTTGCTGTGGATGCCGGCCCTGGCTAAAATTCTTTCAAGTCCAGCCCATCAGGATGTGGAGCCAGCCACTGTCTCTCAGGTACCATCCATTCCTCCTCCGACTCATAAGAGTTCAGAGCCAGAGTGTCAGGAAGTCGCTGTGCTGGAAATGGCAGAGCCAGAAATCACCCATGATATCTCGGTTCTGTCATTTGCTCTGATATCATCAATGCCATCTTCGATTGAGGGATCTGGGAGCTGACACTCCCTGGTCAGCTCCAGGGGGGTAGAGTCGAGTTGGACCCTTGTCAGAACTGACTCACCCACTCGGTGCTTCGGTACAGGTGAGTTTGGCACCTACATCAGCCTCTGAGCCATCCTCCTTGGTGCGGGGGAGATCCCCTGGTTCCTCGGGACTGGAGTCTCTCTCAGCCCAGGATTTCAGTGCCTTTGAGGTGATGATGAGTGTGTTCTCACTGAGTCTGCTCCACCTTTGGCTCCAGTCACTCTTCCCCCTAAAGGGCCAGCATCTACTTTTACATCATCTCTCCATCAGCCCCAAAGTAGAGTCAGTTCCCCAGGAACACCCAATGGGTGGAGACACCTCCCAGGAATATCCTCCCGAGGAGGTCCCTTGGAAGAGACGGTGTAAGAGGAAGCACATAGACTCCCCTGAGTCTGTCACTTCTGAATCCTTTAAGTCAGTATCAGAAGTGTCCCCATGGTCACCCTCTGAGGATGTCTCCTTTTCAGACATCATAGAGATCCTTAAGAGGAAGGGCTGCTGGAAAACCCTTTCCCCTTCTGAGGATGAGTCGGTATACCTGGAGGCATTTGGCTCTCATCCCTCCACCTCTTAGGTGTCTCCACCTTTCAACCCTCTCCTAGGTGTTGTAAATCAGAAGGTGTGGGATTATCCAGAGTCAGTGGAGCCTGTTCCGAGGAGGCCAAACAAATTCATTACACCCCCAGAAGATGGACTGTACTTGACAAAGGGAGTTCCAGTAGATGCAATGGTGGTGGCAGCAGCCACCAAGAAGGAGTTAGCTGAGACTTCTGCATCTGTCCATCCACCGAACAGAGAGTCTCGAACGATGGACAGATACGAAAGTGTATGTTCTCTCCTCAGCGGCCTTTACCCTATGGTCGCTGAATTATCACATTTTACTCTACTTCAGAGGGAGCTCCTTAAAGAGCTTGGAGATACCCTACAAGGTTCTACAGCTCAGGATTTGTAAGATAAGATAAATTCCCAGCTTGCGACCTTAACCTCTATTATGAACTCCTCCATGTGTCTCATTTCCTATGCGGCCAATGGAGTGAGCATGGCAGTAGACACATGAATATCTCTTAGGAGACATTCCTGGATGTGCCTTTGTGGGTTTGCTAAACCCTTCAGGTCTTCCTTTATTGGCGCGCCATTTGATGTCTCGTCCTTGTTCGGGCTGAAAGTAAGAGACTCTCACCAGGAGCCAACAAGATGGCAAGACTATCTGCCGTCAGAGTGTGTTTTTCCACCCCTACTAGACCTTATCCCAAAGGTCAAAAGAGTGGGAAAATGTGGTTCTGGAAGTCCAAAGGAGCCTTGTCAGATGTTCATGGTGATTTTTCCCCCAGGGGCAGAGGGGTAAATGACAATGGAAGACTCCATTCATGCAGCAGAGGAGGTCAGCAGAACCAGGGTGACAGAGATACATTTTCTGGTCGGCCCTTCCAGTGCTCCTGAAAGGAGGCCCAACTGTCCACCTCTGGAGGCAGTCGGGGGAAGACTATCACTGTACCCACAAGCCTGGCTACAATTGACTCGCCAGATGGGTACAGTCCATTATATCCAGGGGATACACTATTCCTTTCCATTGTCCACCTCACCCATCAGTCTATCCCAGACATTCCTCCTGGTCAAAGGGATCAAGCAACCCTAGAAATTCAAATGTTGCTATAAAAAAAAGAGTCATCCAAGAGGTTCCCGCAGACCAAATTGGATCCGAAATTTACTCAAGGTTCTTTTTAGTTCCAAAAAAGACTGGGGACTGGAGACCAATATTGGATCTCAGCAGACTAAACACATCTGTAAAGAAAGTGGAGTTCCAGATGGTAACAATGCAGTCTAGCAGGGTTGGGAGGGTGGCCTAATGGTTAAGTTGTTTGCCTTACAGACACAAGGTGAAGTGGGAGTCTCACAAGGGGGATAATTTGGCGAGGCTTAAAATGGCTCCCCAGCAGGTAGCTTTAATATAATAATCTATACTCCCTTTTCTTGGACAAGACAACTGGATGTGCTCTTTATATATTCAGGATGCGTACTACCACATAAAGATGGACAGGCGCTCCAGAAGATTTATACACTTTCGACTGGGAGCCAGTCATCATCAGTTCAGAGCTCTGCCCTTTGGTCTCACTACAGCCCCCAGAGTGTTTACTAAATGCATGGCAGTAGTCATGGCTCATCTGAGGCATCAAGGATTCCAGGTGTTTCCATATATAGACAACTGTCTTCTGACTGCCACCACTATGCACCTACTAATCAGAACGAGGGACACCACCATCCATCTCTGCTCAGACCTGGGCATTACTATAAATATAGAAAAATCTGCCTTGTTGCCATCACAGCGTATTACCTTTATAGGGGCAAAATTAAACACAAATGACATGGTAGAAAAACTGCCTCAAGAGAGAATATAAACACTACACAGTAAAGTGTCTATCCTACTAAAGAAGATAAAGGTACAAGCAAAATTTGTTCTCAAGGTCTTAGGTTCAATGGCAGTGGTGATGACAATAGTCCCAATGGTACTCTTACACATGCGGATATTACAGTGGCTACCCTTTGCTCAATGGTCCATGCAGGAGTTACCCATGTCACACAAGATTCTCATTATGAATGCCTGCAAGAGAGATCTACTATGGTGGCTTCAGTCCACTCAAGTAACGATGGGCAGACCATTTGTACTCCCCCAACCTGTCACTACAGTTATCACGGACACATCCCAGATAGGGTGGGGGGAATTATGTGGGACAGACTGTTCAAGGAGTTTGGAAAGATCATGAGTATTACTTGCACATCAATGTCCTGGAGATGAGAGTGGTGCTTCTGGTATTGTGAGCATTTCAGAGATCTCTTCCCATGGGGACTATTGCGATTCAAACAGACAATATATTGGTGGTATGGTACATCAACAAACTGGGGGGGGGGCAGATCCTATCCTCTGTCGGGAGGCCCAGAGAGTTTGGCAATGGGCAATTTCTTCTCATTGCTTTCTGATGGCAATGCATATCCCGGGGAAATCCAACGTAATAGCAGACAGGCTAAGCAGAGCAATTCTCATGCCTCATGAGTGGTCCGTGAATCGGAAAATTGTGAATCAAATTTTTCACAAATCGGGCCAGTCTTGCTGCAACCTTTTTGCCACGCCCCCTCAATGCCAAATGCAGGAACTATTTTGCTCTCATTTCCCCTATGGGAGAGTCACCGAGAGATGTTCTTGTTCACAATTGACCCCCGGGACTTCTTTATGCCTTCCCCCTTTTCCATTAATTCTGAAGGTTATTCAGAAAGCCAAGTCATTGAGTCACAGGATAATTCTCATTGCTCCTTAGTTATCTAGTCAGATATGGTTCCCTTTTCTGTGGCCCCACCTTCAAGAAAAGCCGTGGATCCTAGACCCAGTGCCATATCTTCTGATGCATCAGTCAGGAATGCTTCACCCTGCTCTTCAGCATCTCAAGCTGACAGCTTGGTTACTCCACTTCCAATCTTAGCCAGGCTTCCAGAATTATCCCCCGCAGTATGACACATTCTAGTTTTTCCTTAGCCAGGCTTCCAGAATTATCCCCCCTGCAGTACGACACGTTCTAGTTTCCTCACACAAGAACACTACTAGGAAACTTTACGCAAGCAAATGGAAGAGGTTCTCTTGTTGGGCGGACAAAAAACACATAGATTCTTTTACAGCCCCTATACCTGCAATTTTAGAATTTCTAATGGAAGTTTTTAATCAAGGGGCAGCGGCAGCTACTATACGAGTACAATTAGCTGCCATATCAAATTATCATGTGGAAGACCTTGGAACTAATGTAATGTCCCATAGATTATGCAAAGCCTTCCCCAGGGGTACATTCCTATTAAGACCACCCTTAAGAGAACCTCCCCCTTCATGGGATCTAAATTTAGTATCATCCTTTATCCTTCCTCCCTTTGAACCAGCATCCTCTTGCTCACTAAAATTTTTATCTTGGAAAATCTTTTTAACAGAGATTACATCCACTAGGAGGGTCTCAGAATTGCAAGCTCTGTCTACCCACCCTCCATATTTGATTTTCCACAAATATAGTGTCTCTCAGAACAAATCCTTCCTTTTTACCAAAAGTTTGCTTGGAAGCCAATTTAAACCAGTCTATTGAATTGCCTGTGTTTTTTTCCTAGGTATGGCAACAACTTCACCACTTGGATGTGCACATACAGTTGCATTTTTACTTACTTTTTACTTGCATGGGACCAAAGAATTCAGAAAGTCAGACCAATTGTTTGTTTTGTATTCAGAAAATAAAAAGGGCATGGCAGTCCCAAGTTACCTTGTCCAAATGGCTTACTGAGACCATCACTTATGTCTATAATTCTCACAAGAAAGAACTGCCAGAAAAAAATTAAAGGATATTGAACTAGAGCAGTGTCTACTTCCATTGCCTTTCAATTTAGACTCCCATTGGATTCAATGTCTGCTGCTGCCAAATGGGCTAATCCTCACACCTGTATCTCTCATTACAAAGTAGATGTGGCCTCCCGGAACAGGGCATCCTTTGGTTCTACTGTCCTGAAGAGCTTATTTCCTTGAGCCACCCAAGAAAAAGGTGCTGGGGACTCTGTCCCAACTAGCAAGAATAAAGGCGAGATGGGACAACATAACATAAAGAAGTTATGTACTCACCATAATGGTCCATGTTTGTTGTCCACAATCTCACCTTCATTCTTGCATCCCATCCATCCATTTACCCCTCCTGGAGGATCTAGAGGAGATTATAATTGGCAAAATATGGTCTGATTCCCTTTTTGCCTCTTTAGTTTTATGAGCAATATATTTCATACAACCTTTTTTACGTATGTTATCATACTCTAGTGATTAGTCTCTCAAATGAGATCTGAGGAACAGTCACTAGGCATCTTGAGATAGATTGTAGCCTCGGGCCAGTGGAAGATGTCCTTCAAGAATGCAACTGCAGTCATAACATATGGGTTGTCCTGCCTCAGGCAGCCCTTCGGTCGGCCGGATTCCAAAGTCTGGGTCCGGTGTCGGCTGGTGTCGCCTCCTCTCCGATGTCAGAACGGCTGGAGTAGAAAGGCATCGGCCGGCGCCATCTTCTTCAGTCTTTCTTGCCGTGTGGTGCCCGAAGCAGAAGCAGTTCGCAAGTGCCGGTCAGTCAGCTCCTGTGTTTTCAGTTACCGAAGTCATCTAAAAACTAAGTACCCCATTGGGGAACATTTTTTCTTGCCTCAGCCGATGTCAGAACAAATTGAGAAAGTTAATAATTGTTTGTCTTGTGGTAAACAAATACCTCATAAGGACTTCCATTCTTACTGCCTCCCCTGCCTGGGCCCAGACCATGACGTCTCAGCCTGTGCTGCCTGTGCTTGCTTTAATAAGCGCACTCTCAGGCGCCGGGCAGAATTTGCCACAGACTTTTTTGGTGAATCCTACGCTTACACCATGCCGTCAGAACAACCGGCAGCACAAACTACCAAAAAACGTAAGGACCGGGACCGACATCCTCGGCCCACGTCTTCCACCGATACAGCGCCTAAGCCCTCCACAAGTGCTTCGGTCCCTTCGGAAGCGGTAATTCAACCACTCCAGGCCGACGACACCGCGTTAATGCATTCTTCAGTCTCGGAGACTACACCGGTGCCGGTTGTTGATTTTCCTCCAGAAACCGAAGTTCTGGATCTTCCCAACACCATTCCCGTGGACAAAGTTACTCCTGCACGTGGGGCAGCTAGGCCTCCTGTATCCATGTCCATCAAGGCCTTTGCACGTGCTAAGGCCGCCAGCCAGGCCAAGGCCCATCCTAAACCTACTTTTCAGGCCCCTTCTTCTGATAGACAAATCATGTCTCTTGCTGCAGATCTAATCTCTCTTATCAGGGGGTCTCAGCCTCACCCAGACAGAGGTTCTCAGCCACCTGCAGATAAAAGGCCTAGAACTGAGCAGGCAGACAACTTCTCTTCAGATGCAGCCTCTGGGGATTCAGAGCATTCAGATACCCAAGAAGAATTCTTCCAGGCTTATGAGGACTCTGATGCTGAGGAATCAATTCCCTCTGCCTCTCCTCCAGAGGATTTTTCTTTCGGTGAAATCCTCCACTCCACGAGGGAACATTTTCAGTGGCAGGGTCAGGAATTTTCTGATTCTAGGAAAAGGCTACGTACCTTCCTTAAGTTACCCCAGCACAGACCTTTAGCTATCCCTCCAGTTTTGGATATCCTGGATGATGTTTTCTCCGACTCCAATGCTTCCCCTTCCCCTGATTCTCTCCCTCCTGCTCCTGTCAAGCCAGACAGATATTACAGGGTCCCTGACACTCACAAGCATCTTTTTAAGGCCCACTCTGTGGATCTAGAAACTATTTCACAGGGCCCCAAAGGAGTGGCTACCTCCTCAGCCAAGAATCCACTGCCAGCGGACAGGGAAGCAAGGTCCCTGGAGAGATGGGGTAAAAAAGTTTATACCTCTACCACCCTTGCCATGAGGTCACTTGACTGCCTTTTTCATATGTTTCAGTACCAGGATTATTTACTGGATGATTTGCAGAAAAAGCTAGCCTCTCCTGAGCCTATAGATAGAAAGGCATTGCAGGATCTGGTTCATAACACTCAGCAGGTTAACAATCATTTTCTTCAGTGTGGTTATGATGCATTGGAAGCTTCATGTAGGGCAGCTATGACAGGGGCTGTTATATGTAGACATGCTTGGTTAAAAGAACAGCCACTGCCAGACCATGTTAAAGTAAAGCTACTTGATGCACCTCTGGAAAAACAGAAGCTTTTTGGTGCAAATGCACAAGATGTGTTGAAGACCATTGAGGAAAAGGCTAAATCAGTACAGACAGTCAAAGATTTTCTCCAGGTTTAGCCACCCAGATTCAGCAGGAATTGGCCTTCAAAGAATTGGTCCTTTCCAGACACTGACAAGTTTCAAAGGGGAAAAAACAGGCATGCTCGAGGTAGAGGGCAATACTGAGGCTCCTACAGGGGCCGCCAATGGCAACCACCAAATCAGAGAAGTGGTGCAGGCAGTCCAGCTGCACCACAAGGACAATCACAATGACTTGACTTTCTTACCGCTGACCAAGGCTCAAAGAGAAGCACCTTTAGGCGGAAAATTATCCTTATTCTCAAAGAACTGGCACATCTTAACCAAGGACAAATGGAGTCTGGATTTAATAGACCAAGGTTACAGATTCCACTTCCATACTTTACCAACAAGACAAGGCATGCCAAACCTGCCACAAAATCAAAGGGCAGAGGCACTCATTCAAGTTTCAAAGCTGTTACAAATGAAAGCAAGAGAAAAGGTCCCTCCTCAGGAACAAGGCCAGGTATTTTATTCAAGACTGTTCCTTGTTCCAAGAAAAGAAAACAAATGGAGGCCTATACTGGACTTGTCTACTCTAAATACTTTTCTCATTGTGCCAAAATTCAAAATGCTGATGTTACAGCAGCTCCTTCCCATGCTGGGCAAGGGGTCTTGGCTGGTCACTCTGGACCTCAAGGAGGCATACCTGCATGTCCCCATCAGACACAGTTGCAGAAGATACCTCAGATTTCTTGCAGGGTCAGAGCATTATCAATTCTCAGCATTGCCGTTTGGCTTATCTACTGTGCCCAGAGTGTTCACGAAATGCCTGGCATCAGTAGTTGCACACTGCAGGCTCCAGGGGATTCAAATATATCCCTACCTGGATGATTGCCTTATACAAGCAGACAACAAACAAACCTTGATAACAAACTTGGATTATGTCATCCAATTACTACAGGCTTTGGGATACACAGTCAACATTCAAAAATCAAGACTACTGCCATCCCAACAGATTATTTTTCTAGGAGCCAAACTGGACACAAAATCACAAATGGCTTTTCTCACAGAGGAGAAACAAGAGCAGTTACCAGAGTACTTCAAAAGCCTAGCAAAGCTCTCCCAGCTGACTGCAAGGAAAATCCTGCAGGCCCTGGGGTTCATGGCATCTTGCATTCTTCTGATACCTTTGGCAAGACTTCACATGAGAAAGCTGCAATGGTACTTAAAAAGCTTATGGTCCCAACACAGCCAAAACCTAGAGGACGTAATTCCACTCATTCCATGTCTGCAAAGAGAATTTTTGTGGTGGGCTCAAGCAAGTCATTTAAACAAAGGCATGTCTTTCAACAAACCTCAAGCAGGTCAAATAATTACAACAGATGCCTCAGACCACGGATGGGGGATGCACATGGAGGGCAGATGCATCCAAGGGCAATGGACCCCAAGGGAAGGACATCTGCACATAAATCAAAAAGAGATGTTGGCAGTGATACATGCAATCGAGGCCTTTGAAAAATCACTTCAACAAGGTCATCTGCTAATAAGGACAGACAACACCACTGTTATGTGGTATATAAACAAGCAGGGAGGCACCCATTCTTATCCCCTCTGCAGACTAACATTGATTCTTTGGGAAAAGTCCCTGAGTCTGAAGATTCACTTGCAATCCCAGTTTGTGCCAGGCAAGGACAATGTTCTGGCAGACAGGCTGAGCAGAAACTTCTTGGATCCGCAAGAATGGATGCTGCATCCTCACATTTTCTCACAAATAACAAGTGCATGGGGAAGACCGGACATAGATCTCTTTGCTTCTCACCTCAATCATCACCTGGAAAAGTTCTGTTAAAGGACTCACCATCCTCTAGCCTGGAGAACGGATGTTCTCTCCTTCAGCTGGAATTCCCTAACAATTTATGCATTCCCTCCTCTTCCATTACTGACCAAGGTGTTACTGAAGATCAAGGCAGAACAACCAACAGGCATTTTGATAGCTCCAGACTGGCCAAGGCAGCACTGGTACCCATTGCTATTGAGCATAACTCGGACCAAACCATGGCCCCTGCCTCAATGGCCTCTACTTCTAACTCAGCACAACTACAGGACTGTTCATCAAAACCTGAAAACATTGCAACTGACAGCTTGGAGGGTTCCATGACTACTTCCCATATCCCTCTTTCCAAAAAAGTTCAAGAGATCTTACTGGAAGCGCTCAGACCTTCCACCAGAAAAACCTATTCAGCCAAGTGGAAGAGATTCATCATCTGGAATGCCAACAAGGGACAGGATGCATCAGTACTGAGCATTCCACAGATATTAGAACACAAAAGCATTGTACAACTACATTCATAATTGCAAAGAGGGGGTAGTACCTGGCAGAGTCAAACCTATAATTACTTGCAAAAATAAACTACCTTGGTGGACACCTAAGATAAATAGGCTATTCAACAAAAGTAAAAAAAATCCTCTCCAAAGCCAAGAAGGAATAAACAAAACAGTGTAAAAAGACACTCATCAGTCTAAACAAATAAATAAGAAAGCTAGTCAAATCTGCCGAAGCAAACTATAAGGCAAATATAGCCTCCCAGATGAAAGATAACCATAAGGCTTTTTTTATGTTCATAACCTCAGGGGAAGTGCTCAGCAATGTACCAAGTTAATCATGAATGGCAACACTTACACCTAGGTAGAAACTATGAAACCTGCAAGCTGACAAGTTTGGTTCAACTCCTTCCCCATCTCCACCTACCACACCCAAAGAAATACCCACAACTATCCCCGTGCTGATCATTATGAGGGAACAGGTCCTTACTGCACTTGTTAAAGCTAAAAACACAGCCTCCATGGGTCCAAACAACATTCCAGGATGATTCTTAAATAGCTTAAAACAGAATATATCAGGGACACTAGAAATCCTCTTTAATCACAGCCTCTGAATGGGCTTTGTACAGAAGAATGGAGGACTGCAGCAGTTGTCCCTCTACACAGGGGGGTCCCCATCAACTGACTCATGGAACTACAGACACATAAGCTCCAGGGAATTATCATGGACCTAATCAATAATGACATAGGAACTCTCCAGAAACTGGATCAAACAATTTGGCTTTGTCAAAGGGGGGTTTTGCCTGCTCAGTCTGATGGACTTCTTAAAGAAAGTCACCAGGGCCATGCATGAGGGTAAAAATGGTACACACCACTTATCTAGACCTGACCAAAGCTTTCAATACACTCCCTCACTTGGGGATCATAAATAAACTTACTGAGTTAGGCATAAACCCCTACACTGTCAGATAGTCACCTGGCTCATTGACAGGACACAAGTTGTCTGGATAGGCGAGTCCACTTCTGATAAGAAACTTGTTACTAACATTGTCCCACAGGGCTCAGTGTTGGGACCCCTCCTGTTTGGTATATACTTCTCTGTAGTGAAGGCCAATCCTGGGGGCCTCTGGCTCCCCAGGTTTGCTGATGATTGGAAGCTGGGAGCAATCAGTTAATCCAAATATGATGCTAAAATCCTACAAACAGGCCTAAAAATGACAAACGACTGGTTCAAAAAACATTGTCTGAGAATAAATGCTAAAAATGTGTAATCATACCTGTGATGCCCCTGCACTGGCCCAGTAAGCAAGGAACTTCAATCCTCACCACTGGCAACACTGGGGAATGTACACACTGGGAAGATAACAAGTACACACAAGTGCAATTTCCCTTAACAGTACACAGAAATCACAGTCAGTCTTGGGCTGGTTTCTCCCTCTTTCTTCAGATGCCCAAAAAGACTCCCCACTGGTACAGCTATAGGATTGAGATCTCAGCTGAGTGGCCAAACCAAGATCTCCAGTACCCTCTCTGTCCAACCAGTGCTTTGTGTCCCTGTCCAAGTGGCTGACACGCACACTCTTTGAGATTTGATTTATATATAAACACACACACACACACCTGGGAAAGGCTGGCATAGGTTTAGTAGCTATGCCCCCTTCTGCCCAGACTATAAGGTAGTTTTCACTACAACCAGCCAACTCTTATCAGCTACTTTAAGGCCCATAGCAAAGAGTGTCCAATCCTACTGTTTAATGTTACTATTAATCCAAATGGTAGTCTGACCAAGAGCAAGGCTATTTAGGAGTGGCCTGTACAGTGTCACCAAATAGATATCAAGTACTCTAAGAGCTTAAATATCTCTAAACAGACCAGCCACAATTAAACGTTTTAAATATATTTAATAATAAATAAAAGACAATACTCAGTAAGTAATCAGTTACATCAGAGTTCAAAATCACAGGCAATATTTAAAACAACATTTCAAGGCAGTCTCAAATAAATAAAGAAAGCATCTAAGCTACACTTTACTATATCACTATCTGAATCTAAAAGAATTACTATGCCCTAAAAACTTACTTCCAGCGAGGCAAGTGCAGAGGTGAGTGGATGTTTCCAGCTGATGTTGTTAGGTTAAAGACAAAACACAAAATGCACAGTTTCTCTCTCAGAGTTCTTAAATTAATATCAAATATTCCTGCTGGGTTAGCTTGGATGACATCACTTTTTGTCACCTGACTTCAGTTTCCAAGCTAAACTGCCTTTGTCAGAATAGCATCTCCCTGTGAAAAATACACATCCCTCAAATTTCCTGGAAGTCATAAAACAATAAAACACTTATGCATCTTAAACCTAGTAATTAATTTTCTTTCAAAACAATACAAAAAACGTCTAGCTATAGACATTGTGTCTGCTACTGCACTTGAAACTGAGAGATAAAAACAAGTTATGTACTCACCATAACATTCCATGTTTATTGTCCACAATCTTGCCTTCATTCTTGCTGGTTGGGTTCAGAGCTGATCCTCGGCTCAGACTCGGTCGCATATCAAAGCTTGAGAAAGTACAGTTTCGTACCTACCATAAATGTAGATGTCCGATAGATATGCAACTGCAGTCATAACATATGGGTTGTCCTGCCTCAGGCAGCCCTTCGGTCGGCCGGATTCCAAAGTCTGGGTCCGGCGTCGGCTGGTGTCACCTCCTCTCCGACGTCAGAACAGCTGGAGTATAAAGGCATCGGCCAACGCCATCTTCTTCAGTGTTTCTTGCCCCAGATGTCAGGTGCCCCCCAAGGAAGGCTAAATTTGGTGAATGGATAAACAATTCCAGACATGCACAACAGTAATAAACAGATACACCATAAAAGATACCCCCAGCTAATAGGGTAGAGGGGTAGTGGACCCAAAAAGAGAAATGCAGAGGGGTAGGAGGGAGGGAAAACCCGACTGCAGTTGCATATCTATCGGACATCTACATTTATGGTAGGTACAAAACTGTACTATGTCCTTCAAGAATGCAACTGCAGTCATAACATATGGGTTGAATACCATAGCCAAGCTGGGGGTGGTTGGGTCTAAGATAGGGATGGTGTAGCTAAAATGCCCTGCAGGACTGCCGAAGCAAAGCCTGCTCGGGATCTGGAGTATAAAGGCAGGTTGTAGTGTATGGTAAATGTATGCACGGAGCTCCATGCAGCAGCCTCTAGAATGTCCTTTGTAGCCACTCCTCTTAGAAAGGCTGTGGATGTGGCTATAGCTCTGGTGGAGTGGGGCCTAATATTGGCTGGCACACTTTTTCCATGAAAAGAATAGCAGAATCTGATGCAGTGTCCAATCCATTTTGAAATTGTTTGTTTGGAGATTGCCTTTCCTTGTACTCCAGCAGCATTGGCTACAAATAGTTGGTCAGACTTTCTGGTGGTCTTTGTTCTGTCCAGGTAGTAGCATAATTGCCTGTGTATATCCAAAGTATGCAGCAGCTTTTCCCCTTATTTTGAGGATTGGGAAAGAAAGTAGGCAGGTGAATTGCTTGATTTAGAGACACCCTGGATATTACTTTTGGCATGAATGAAGGATTGGTTCTTAGAGAAACTCTGTCCTGATGAAAAATGAGAAAGGGAGGTACTGCCATGAGGGCCTGTATCTCCGAGACTCTTCTTGCTGATGTTACTGCCAACAGGAAAGCCGTTTTCCAGGAGAAAAATTGCATCAGTATCATCCAGGTTCTGAGGGGCTTGGAAGTTTAAAATGCTGTCACTTAGTTTGAGGTCATTGGCCTTAGCAAAGTTCATAATAGGTTTGAGGTTTGATGGGTTCTAGGTTAGCTTTATTACTAAAGAAAATCATTTGTGGTAAGATCATACCAGGGTGGAGTTAATGCACAAGAGGGAGCAGCATCCCTCCATGTTTGTGAGTGCTAGATATACGAGATTTGTACCTCTAGCTAGGGAGCTAACTATTTGCTGCAAGCTGTTTGCATTGACTGACTCCAAAAACCTCTGAGCAAGTGAATTATGGGGCATATAAGCCTCCCAGTTTATGGAGTGATATAAGTCACCCATAAGCATGGTGTTAGACTGAATGTTCAGAGATTTCAGTAGGTTTTGGTAGGAGGTATAGTTTTCCAGACTCATGTAAGGGGGATCTATAGCTAGCAAGGATATGAGAGGGTGTCACACCAATGGTTAGTTGAGCACGGAGTGAGTCATGTTGGACCAGTATAGTAATGTACTTCTCCTTTATGAACACTGAGATACCACCTCCCTTTGTTTTATCCTGAGCTGAGGGGGAGTGAAATGTATGGAAGGCATTGTAGCCTTTGATAGCCTGGGTGCTTTCTATGGTTCTGAGCCATATTTCTGTGACTGCACATATGTCTGCATTCTCCAGGGTGAGGAATGCTTCCAGGGAGTGTAGTTTTTTTTATTTATACTCCTAGCATTGGCCAGCAGTACCTTAAGGTAGTCATGGGTGATTTTTGTTATGTTGGAGGGTTTAAAAACCGTGGAGCGGCCTAAAAAAGGCAATATGGGGATAGATAACATTTTTAGATGTGTACTTATTGAGTATTGAACTTTTGTATTTGTAACACTGATGAAGGATTATCTAATCCGAAAGCTTTGTTTTGATATTTTGTTTAGTAAAAGAAGTCTGCATTTGCGTTTGTGTGGAGTTGTGGATTTGTTTTTCATTTGGACTGTTGTTGAGCACATCCCACTTTACCAAGTTACTTACCTTTGCTTTTTATTTAATAGATAAAAGTTTTGCCAGTATCCAGAAGCCAAGTGGTGACAAGTTCAAACCATTTCTGGCAAAGCATTGTGGTTTGTTGATCATGCCTCCCCAAGCTGACAGATATTGGATCCCCGTGTTGTGACAACAGAAACTAAGCCAATTATTGAAGTCAGTCATTTTGTTTTGCTGGTACTGTGGCATTATCATTGATGAAGGTAGGATGCTATGCAAGGCTAGATTCATACCCATCTGGGACACATATTCAAAGAGCTCCACCATGTCTCTCTTCATATAGTCCAGTGAAGTACATCTTAGGTCATTTACGCCCACATGGACTATGACCATGTCATACTGGTACTTGTGGTTAAAAGACCTAAGTGTATGTGTGATCTGGCAGATCCTGGTTCCAGACAGACAGCTCACTGTGACCTTCTTGTTTAGCCTGGTAAGGGGGACATCATTATGTCTTACAGTGGAATCCCCAATAACTAGAATATCTGGCTTTGTGGTGTTTTGTCGTATGGGTTTGGAAGCAGGGCTACTATGATTTTCTGAGTTGTGTTTTGTGACATGCTGTCTTTTTTGTGTGTGTAGGGCTACTGAGAGATGCTTTTAAGAGGTCTTGGAGGTTTGGGTTGATTACAAGTGAGTACCTCCACATATGTGGGTCTGTGTGTTTGTTCCTTAGTGTTGATAGTGAGCATTGTGGGTGTAATGCTAACAACCTGGCTTGCATTTTTTATGCATGCATGAGTTTTGCCTCCAATGACATTGTGCATCTATATCTCTCACACATTGTGTTTGTCTGTTCTGAAATTAAATGGCTTTCATTGAACACATTTCACTTACTACACTGCCTCAGGATGCCCATATCTACTAGGCCGGAAACAATGATGACAGGGAAGCACCTAGCCATTATACCAGATCCTTAGTAGATTAAAACAATGAGTATAAATGTCACACAAAAAAAACAATCAGTTAAAACCAAAAGAGAAATCTAACAAGGCTAGGCTTTCTACTTTGTGATTTCCTTAAACCTCTTGAATTAGAGGCAATGTGGGATATATTTAAATGACCCTTTAAGGACATCAGGTGTTTCAGCTATATGGCAATTCTGAGTGTCCATGACTTTTTTTCTTTTTATGACCGCAGCTAGTGGGGTTTGGCTTTATTGGCCTGAATTTGTCCACAAATTAACTTAAAAAGAAAAAAGTCATGGACAGTGATGCAAATGAGGTATGAACTCATTAGAACTGCTGAATCCAAAAAACTTGAATCCGTGTAAGAGATGTAAACATAATGCAGGCACTACCTCATTGTTTGGTTTTAATGGATTGCAACTGTGAATGATTAGTGGTTCGGAGAAGGAAAACACAACAGCAATGCAGGCTGCCTTACTTCCACTGGGTGTGTCAGGTTAGATCTACCAAGTGTTAGATGTAAGGTTGGAAATGCAAGTAAGCAGCACACAATTCACACGTGTTCCTAAACATTCACCCTGCCTTTTTGTTGGAAAGTCCATATATTATTATTTCCACTTAATACCCTCAAACATTTTAAGGCCAATGATATATAATGGCTTACACACTGCATGTCTCAGATTACTGGTCAGAGACATGAATTAATAGCTACAAACACAGAAATGTAAGACAGAGTATAGATTTTGCGAACAATAATGACAGGGTATGTGATCATTAGATGCACTACATATAAAAATAATAAATGTGCAAATAACACTTGTGTGGTTTGATGTCACTGTAGATGCTGTTGCAGTTGGGTGTGTGCAGACTGAGTTCAGTTATTTGCTGCAAAGCTGTTTGTGTGGCAAAGAGAGATAAGACACCCATCCTGTGCTCTGAAGGTGCATTGGAGTGCGAGATCAAATCCAGATCTATGTAGACATATCAGAAGTGAGCCAGCATTTTCTTGTGTGTATGTCGTACATTGATTTTCCTCATTTCAACTACTCACCCCTTTTTTCTTTTTTCATCTAATTTTTTTTTTGGGGGGGGCACTGTTTGTTTGATGCAGAGCTTAGCACAATCACTGGAATGGAGGAAATGATGCCAGGTTTGACTGCGCTTATCTCACTTGCATGAAGCACAGCAGTATGCAAACTGGACCCCCAGGAAACAGACAGTACCCAGACAGCCAAAAATAGAAACAGGATGCATTCAATTAATGAGCATCATGCAAACCCAGTAAGTGGAGTTGAGTGGCAGTTAACAGCAAGACCTTAAGAATGATTAGTAAAATAGGGAATGTCAAGTAACTAGTCCTCTGGCAGCAGGTGTAAGTGTACGACTGGAGTACAGAAGGCCATGGGTTCTAGTAAAGGGTGTGCAACCTTCTTTTTCACTTTTGTAACATTGCAGTCTATAGCAATGAACTGAGAGTTAGACAAGTGCTAGTTCAACCTTCTTGTGGCAACAGGTATAAGTGCAGGACTGCCATGCACATGGTCCTGGATCCGAATGGAGGGTATTCCATACACATTTACTGTTGTTCCACTTCCCATTATAGTCACTCTCACTTATAACACTTGACATAGTGGAGCTGATATTAATTATACGTATGAGGGCTGAGACAGTAGTATTGTGTCAGTTATTTATTTATCTATGTATTTATTATCAGATGTATGACTATGGGTATACTGGGTACTATATTCCTGCAAGTATAATTCTGCTGTCTGGACTGGCATGGCCTTCACTTTTACCTAACACACACATACACAACTGCCTGTACATACAATAACCTTCGAATTTTAATTACAATTATGTAATTCTGCACTGCTCCTCTCTACTTAACATTGTGCAAACATGTTGCTTGGGGGTGCACACTGTCGAACAATGCATTCATGTGATGGTAAGTGGAGAGCAACAATTACAGACAATGTGTGCACTCCAGTAAGCTTGGTAACTGGAATTAGAGGGAAAGCATCAGTCTCCATCGCTCTAGATCCGTGGCAGACATGGCAGGCATTTGTGGGGAAGGTGCCAGGTTTAGGTCACAGAGGTGGGGTGTCCAGGAGAAATGATTTTTATTTGACTCCTAGTTAAGAACCACAGTGACAAGCTTCTGCAGGGGGACTATTCCAGATCCCAGTATACATCTGAGGCTTAGGATAATTTAGCCCAGGCTGTATCTATTGCCACTGCTATCCAGTGCACCGGAGAACAATATAGCCATAATTATAAGGTCCTACAGAAGAGGAGGAGGGATTCACTCAACCATTGGATTGAGGAAATTAGGACTGATGACATCCCACACTTGTGTAAGTATCATCTACAGAGAGTACTTGTAAGACTTAGAAAGCTGAATATAGACAAGACTGGTATTCATAATGGTCTGCTGTCTGTTCTCTTTTTTCCACAGCTGACAGTGACCATGAGTGCAATGTCTGAACCCATGGGGTTAGATTGGTAAGGATGAGGGAAGCAGAGAGATATATCCCCCAACAATTGACACTCCTCTGTAATTTTGTCACCTCTGGGGTGGCACCTATATCCCTCATGAATAGGGCCACTTGGTGCTGCTCACAAAACAGCTGTGCTAACAATAACAATCCAGCTATTCTCAATAAGGGTACTTGTGTTTTTATACAGATATGCTTCTAAACAATGTAGGGCCATTAGGCTAGTAGCCTCATATGAAGCTGTGAGCCTGTGCAGGCCTCCCAATATATTGTCTCCCACATGGCCTGCTGTGTCATCATCTACTATAAGTTCACTTTTCTCTTATAAAAGTCAGACTTGTGCCATGGTGATTGCATAAAGTACTGTGTTCTGTAGTCTGTGTACTTGGGTACTGGATCTGTTCTTACTTCAGTCAACTGAACATGTGTGTGTGTGTGTGTCTGTCTGTAGCTAGAAGAGCAGAAGTGTGTATCGCAAAGTTACTACACCAGTACCAAGGACTGACAGTATTTTGATTCTTGCAGATGCCTACACATCTATTTCATGTATCCCACCCAACATCTTGTCCTCCACACGGCCTGGTGATGTTATCTACTATAAGTTCACCTGCAGTCTTGTAACAGTTAGACTTGTGCCATGGCACTTGCACAAAGTAATGTGTTCTGTAGTCTGTTTTATTAGGTAGGGGTGCTGTTCTCACTGCAGTTAACTAGGTGTGTGTGTATGTGTCTGTGTCTGTAGACAGAAGAGTGTATCCCATAGTTACTGTTCCAATACTAAGGATTTGAAGTACTTTGATTATTGCAGATGCCTATACATCCATTTCATGCAGCCCACCCAACATCTTAACCACATGGTGTACTGATATCGTCTACTATAAGTCCACATGCAGTCATATAAATGTCAGACTTGTGCCGTGGCACTTGTGTAAAGCACTGTGTTCTGTGTAGCCTGTGTACTTAGGCTGTGGTTCTGTTCTCACTGCAGTCAACTGGGTGTGTGTGTAAGCTCTTGCTTGACATTGCAGACAGCATTTTACACCAGTATGTGGGAAACTGTTATATTCTCCTCAACAGACACCACTGATGTCATCATCTATAAAGTGTTGTCTGACACACTCCAAGGTGGACGTGTGCTGTGGAGCTTCTGTAAAGTACAGAATTCTGTAGCCTGTGTACTTAGGTAGAGGATCTATTCTCATTGCAGTTTTGTGTGTGTGTGTGTGTGTGTGTGTGTGTGTGTGTGTGTGTGTGTGTGTGTGTGTGTGTGTGTGTGTGTGTGTGTGTGTGTGTGTGTGTGTGAGAGAGAGAGAGCTGTTGTTTGACATTACAGAGAACATTTTACACCACCATGTTGGACATATATTCTCCTTAACAGATTATGATGTCATCAGCTATAACGTGTTGTCTGAGACACTCCAAGTCAGACTTGAGCTGTGGTGCTTTCCTTAAATACAGAGGTCTGTAGTCTGTGTACTTAGGTAGGGGTTCTATTCTCACTGCAGTCAAAAAGATGTGTGAATGTGTATGTGTATGAGCTCTTGCTTGACATTACAGACAGCCTTTTACAACAGCATGTGGGACACTATTATTACCATATTCTCCTCGGCAGACACTGTTGATGTCATCAGCTATATCAGATTTTTGTATATGAAGTACTTTCACCAGGGCAGGGTCAGACACTGGTCTGGAGGCCAAGCAAACATCATCTCATCCTATTCCAGACAGATTACAGTCACATAGCTTTAACTCTATCCACATACATCATGGCATAGTTTGTAGGCCCTGTGTTATCTTGCTGAGAAAGCCCTTTGGTCTCTCCAGCTGCTGCATGTGTCTGGTTAGGTACATGCAAAAGAGAGCATTATACCCCATTACTTTTCTGATGAGGTTTGACTACAGTGCTGTCATACAATCCTAAGATCTGCATATGATGGCATGACATATGATATGCACAACTTAGCTCTCAATACCAGTGTGGACACTTGGTTGTCGAAGTTTGGACTGCTATTTACATGTGTTCCCAGTGCTGGCTTCAAAGGGTGTCAGCATAGCAGGACTGTTGTCAATGCTGTCATTAACATGGAATTCCACTTTTCAGAAGGGCAACATAAAAATACACATTTCTGCATTTAGTTGTAGATTGTGTGCCTTTCTGCCCATTCATTTGTCTGTGTTACCTCCTCCTGTATTAAGTTATCACTGGTGGACTCAATGATTGCACTCAATATGCAAGAATCAGCAAACCTGGTAAAGCAAAGGCCATATACTTTAGCCTGAACTGTCAAGAAATTGAGTCCAAACAGTGAAAGGGCAAGCACAGATCCCTGGGGTTTGCCAAAGACTTACAGCTGTTCTTGTACAGGTTGATTCACCAGCTTTCACAGTATGTGTTCTGTCAGTGAGCCAATTGGTTATCCATCTATTAACATAAGAGTTAATCCCCATGGGGGAATGTGTCAGAACCCTAGACCAGATCACGATAGGCAGTATGCAGTATCTTACGTTCATCCAGGCCTATCACACAGAAGCAATGGCCTGTGACAACATCACAGATCACCTATAGCATGACACAGCACATACATCTTCCTGATATGGTTGAATACACACTTCAACACACCCTCTGCATGAGTTATATTCCCATATAAGGGTGTACATCAACATGCATCCATCTAAGTAGAGGGGACAGCACCAGATGCATGCATGTATGTAAAGAGAAATCCAGACTGTCCTTGACCATGAGGTGGACTAACATGTGATCATGGACCTCTTCTACATGTATACTAGTCATATTCTGGCTGTGTGCAACAGACCTGTGAGAGTTGTTAATGCTACATCATGTCTGTTACATCTGATAGATGCCCTCAAAGAGGTCATCATGCATGTGCTCAATGACAACAGTATCCTCTTGTAGAATGTGACCAGATCAAGGCATTTGACACAAATCCACACTTAAGTATTCACTCAACACTGTCATATGTGGCCATAAACAGCTATATCATCAAATGGGTAGACCAGTGTATGACATACTTGGCATCTCAATATGTTAAAATGTGTGACATGAGTTATATCACGGGTCCAGTGATAAGATCCACACATCAGGACTGTCTGCTAGGCCCTTTCCTATCCATTAATTAAGTGATGGACATCACAGATGATATACACATGCTGTGTCCACACAGCTGCCTGAAGGACTACAAAATGTGGGCAGTCATTGACTCTGACTTTGATATTACTATAATACAGACAATAGTAACACATAGAGTCATGCCACAGGCATGACAACACCTACATTGACATGACACATGGACAGATCTGTTAATTCAGGAAACAAACACACCACCCAAGTATAATGTCGGCATCACACCCTATAATCAGACCAATAGGTATGTGACCCATGTGCATCGGTAGATGGTAAGTGGTACATCCACCAGCATGTGGTCACAGTGCTGACTACTCCCTTGAATCTAACAGAAGTGCTGGGTATGTGAAAGAACATCCACATCTGAGGCCACAATACCTTCATGGTTCCCAGCCTTTGTCACACCAATAACTGTGTACAATGCACCCTTCTTCATATACCTCCAGACACATCTTCTAGTGATGTGTAACAGAAGAATTCCACCTTTGTCACAGTGAGCTGTCACACAGTTTATTGGCCGTACCTAGGTATTCTTTCTGTGGAATATACATGACTGTCTGATGGTGCAGAACACCAATCAAGTTGTTACACCAGATGCTTGTGTGCTACCTGATGTTCATTGTGTTTCACTGTTGCAGTCATCACATTTGGGTTATCCCTGCTGGGGTAGCACTCAGCCGGCTTGAATATCAGACTTAGTATTTCTGCGTCGGCTGCTGTTGCTTGAAGACTGACGTCAGATCATCAGGGGTATAAAGGAAGTCAGTCAATGCCATTACATCAGTCTTTCTTGCTGTGGAGCCCAAAGCAGAAGCAGTTCGCATGAGTACCAGTCAGCCTCTACCTGAGTTTCATTTGCGAATTGAAGTTGAAGTCTTCGAAAGGTAACTACCCTGTTGGGGATCCTTTTTTCTTACACTAACCGATGTCAGAAAAAGTTAATAATTGTCTCGCCTATGGAAAGCAGATACCACACCAGGACTTCCATTCCTACTGCGTCACTTGTCTAGGCCCGGACCACAATGTCTCTCGTCAGTTCTGTGCTTTTAATGTCAAAACTATTCATCATTGGGCCCTTATTGTAGCCAGATATTATCGTTTACAGTCTTTGAATTCCGATATGGCTTCCGTAAGCCATCCAACAGCAGACCTTCTGAAAAAAATGTAAAGATAAAGACAGAGACAGATCGCACAGGACTAAACCTTCCGATGATGCGACTGCCAAGCTGGTCGTCATTTCTCCGGAATTCAATGAGGCACTTTCGCAGCCCCTGATGCCCACTTCAGTTAATTCGCAGGCCTCTACCCAGACCCTTTCAGAGTCAGGTATGCCACAGAACTCTTCTTCATCTAAGGATCCAGTGGTCATCTCTACCTTGGATGGGTCCAGAGCCATTATGCAGGCACTGGCTTCCGAGGAAGTCCTTTGCAACACCGAATCCAGACATAAACCAATGCCTTTCATGGCTACCATTCTTTCTAAACCAACCGAGTTCCTTAGGCCAGGGATCGAACCACCCCCAAGAAACCGCCTTCCAGTCATTCTTTTGTGCCTGCTCCCTTGCCTCAGTCACAAATGCTTAAAATGGCAGAGGACCTTATCGTGCTGATTAGGGGAAGCCAAGCCACACCCTCAAAAAGAAAAAGAGATCTGTCTCCAGAGGTTTTGTCTGAACAAGAGTCAAATGAATCTGACACATCTGACTCTGAAGACATGCAGCTCCTCTCTACATATGAGGACTCTGATGCAGAGGAATCTATTCCTTCATCCTCTCCCCTAGAGGATTTTTCCTTTGGGGAAACCCTGCTTACTCTAAGGGAGCATTTCAAATGGGAGAGTCAAGACTACCCTCAGTCTAAAAGAGACTCCAAGAGTTCCTAGACCTTCCACAGCACAGGCCCTTAGCCATCCCCCAGTCCTAGATGTGGTAGATGATGTCTTCCTTGAATCCAGCTTGACTCCAAATGCCCTCCCTCCTGCTCCCAGAAAGCAAGACAGGTACTACAAAGTCCCTGACTCTTACAAATATATCTCCAGAAACCCAACAGCGGACCCTGAGGTCATTACTCAAGGCCCAAAAGGGGTTAAAGCTGCTTCAGCTAAGAATGCCACCACTTCAGACAGGGATTCCAGAGCTCTGGACAGATGGGGTAAAAAAGTATACACCTCAGCTACTCTTGCTATCAGGGCACTCAGTTGTCAGTTCCATATGCTTAAATATCAGCAACATACCTTGGAACTCCTTAAATTACCTCTTTTCCCACATGGGCAGAATCTAAAGATTTACAGGAATTAATGCACTCTACTGATCAAGTAACTAAACACACTTTGCACTGCAGTTTTGATGCCCTAGAAGCTTCTTGCAGGGCAGCAGTCACTGGATTTGTCGTTAGAAGACATGCGTGGCTTAAGGAACAACCCCTGCCAGACCATGTCAAATCAAAATTGTTGGATGCACCCTTGCACAAAGATAACTTATTTGGTACTAAAGCAGAAGAAGTGTTAAAAAAGATGGAAGAAAAAGCAAAATCTGTGCAGACTGTTAAATATTTATTATAGGTACAGTCCCCTAGGTTCAGCAGGCATTTTCCTTACAAACACTGGTCCTTTCCTGCACCTAGTAAAGAGGGCCAGCCTAGGTCCCATGGAAACAGACTTCCAAGACAGCAATCCCATGGGTTGCAGAGACCTAAGCAGTGGACTGCCTCCACTTCAAAACCAGGGAGTTCTAAGCCACCCTCTTATGGCAAAAAGTTACAATTACTCACCCCCTCCAAACCTCGCCTCTGCCCACCATCACATACCCCTAGGAGGAAAACTCCTTTCACTCAAGCACCTGGGCCACCATTACCAAGGACCAATGGGTTCTGAACATTGTGTCTCAGGGGTACAAATTCTCCTTCCGCACCCTTCCAACCCCCAAAGGGTTCCCAGACCTACCACCAAATCAGTGGGCAGAGGCTCAAAAGCAAATCCATACCCTGCTCTCGTTAGGAGCAGTAGGACATGATAGGCCAAGGCTTCTACTCCAGACTTTTTCTGGTACTCAGAAAAGAGAGCACCTGGCGCTGGTGATCCCAAAATTAAAAATGCTCACCCTCCAGGAGCTGCTAACCATGCTGTCCATCAGGGAGTCCTGCAGAAAATATCTTCGCTTCAGGGCAGGATCTTTGGCTTATCTACTGCTCCCATAGTTTTCACAAAATGCTTGGCTCCAGCCATTGCTTTTTGCAGACAAAGAAATACTCACATTCATCCCTACTTAGATGACTGCCTTATTCAGGCAAACAGCCAGGAAAAGCTGCTCAAAGACCTGGCCTTTGTAAAGGACCTACTAACCTACTTAGCTTACCCAATCAATGAGAAGAAATCCAAACAGGTATTCACCAAGAGGATAATCTTTCTGGGAGCAAGTCTGAACACAGCATCCCAGATGGCATGACTAACACCAGAGAAACAAAGTTTCCTATCAGCTTACTTCTCTTAATTGGCCACCAGGCCCCAGCTTTCTGCAAGGGAAATTCTGCAAGCCCTGGGGTTCATGGCATCTTGCATACTCCTTATTCCATATGCCAGACTGCATATGAGGAAACTTCAATGGTACCTAAAGAGCCTTTGGTGTCAACACTCTCAAGATCTGAAAACTCTTTTACCTGTTATTCCTTGCCTGAGGGAGGAATTTCTTTGGTGGGCAACAGCCTGCTCCCACAACAAGGGACTGGCATTCTCCCCACACCCTGCTGCCCAGACCCCTCACCACAGATGCATCAGACTATGCTTGGGGTGCACACCTGGATGGCAGGTACATACAGGGACAGTGGAACCCCCAGCAACTCCCCCTGCACATCAGTCTAAAAGAGATGATGACTGTGCTGCAGGACTTGATAGCTTTCAAACCCCTTCTCTCTCTAGGGGTTCTCCTGATCAGAACAGACAACACCACAGTGATGTGGTACAGCAACAAGCAGGGAGGGACTCGCTCCTACCCGCTGTGCAGGCTGGCCATGACCCTTTGGTTCACATCCTCTTCCATGCATCTACACCTGTTAGTACAATACCTGCCAGGCTCTCTCAACTCCCTGGCAGACCAATTAAGCAGAAAACTGTTGGACCCCCATGAGAGGCAGCTCAACAGAAACACCTTCTTACTAATAAGTCAGGAATGGGGAACCCCAGAGGTTGACCTCTTTGCCTCCCACACCAACCATTCAGCTCAACAAATTCTGCACCAGGCAGCATCACTGCATGGCATGGAAAGTAAATGCCCTATCCTTCCCCCTGGGTAAACCTCTCTGTCTATTGCTTTCCTCCCCTACTTCTCATTCCCAAGGTACTGATCAAAATAAGGGAGGAAAAACCAAGGACCTTACTCCAGACTGGCCCGTACAGCACTGGTACCCCTTGCTGTGCAGCCTGTCCCCACTGCCCCCATGGAATCTTCCTCAGGTTCCCAACCTCCTAACCCAGAGGGCAGGGGAAATTCAAGCAACCCAATTGCAGACACTCAATTTGGCAGCTTGGCTTATAACCTGAACCCTGACCAATCTGCCCTTCTCAGTAAACAGGTTCTGGATGTTTTCCGAGAGGCTAGACACTC